>NW_008611386.1:15219-23507 GCF_000691845.1 Merops nubicus
TTTTCCTTAAAGTGCACTTTTTTAGGTGCTGCAATGTAACTAATGAACGATTTACACAGTAATTTGCTATTTTATAGGTTGGAACTTGGGATCCATTGAGTGGCCTTAACATGACAGAGAATCAGAAAGGCAAACCAGCAAACATCACAGATTCCCTGTCCAATCGCTCTTTAATCGTTACCACCATCTTGGTAAGCAATTATATTTGCTTTTCCATAAATACAGCTATATAGGGAAGCTAATAGTAAATGCTATACTAATTACAACAGTAATGAACAGACTGTAGTATATGTTACAGTTGCCTAGGAATTCTTGTCATGAATGAACTCCAGTTGTTAGTCATGGATATTTACTCTCATCTAAACTGTAAGTAAGTTATCCCAATTTTAGAGTTATGTTAGTTGATGAGTAATTTCACTTTCTTTATTATTGTCTAAAATATTTGATTCCTTCACAGAGCTTTTCAGTTCATCATCGTATGAGAGAGCAAAAGCTGTTAATTTAGAAAAAATGTTGTTTGGCTATTAGCCTGATGATTCTAATTGGCAAAATTTATTGTTTTCATTTACTGATCTGACATCATGTTATTACTTCCAAGGAAAGTAACAAGAATTTAACATTGATTTTCATCATCCTTATTACTTGACTATTGTTGAATTTTTTAATCATAGAGAAATTTAATTGGGATAGCATATAAAATAGATCAAAAGAAATGTCTTTTTCATTTCTATTGTTAACAAATTCACTGTGGTGAATAGGGTATTTTTTACCTATAATTACTTATATTTAGTTATGTAAAAATAAATGTCCACTAATTTTCACACTATAATTTTGAAATAGTAATTTTAATTTAATTTTAACACAAACTAAAAACTTTCCAGAAGTGTCTGTTCTGATTGTCTGCTGCAACTATTATTATGAATTTGGAGATAATAAAAAAAAAAAATTCCCAATAGTTTTATTCTTTATTAAGAAGCATTTACCTACCAATATATATTTTGATGTTTAAAGCTAGAATGAATTTTCACAGGTGCATAGATACAAACGCCAGTGTGATTCAAACCTTTTATATAACACAAACCATATAATTTCATCCAGTTGGTAACTGTTTAGTTATCTATAGTCTGTTTCATTAGACAATTTAGGAATTATAAAGCATGTTCTGAAATTCTGTTTCATTTATTCTACTAATTGAAAAGTACATACCTGATATATAATTTGAACATGGCTCACTCATTTTCAGACATAAATTCTTGTTATGCTAAAACCAGCAGTTTTACTACAATGTTTTCTTTTACTGTTAATTGCAGTTCATAAACATATCTTTTGATTTTCTTTTTTTTATATAAAATGTAAATTAACTTGTTCTAGTGTCTTACAGTAAAAGCATGCTTTCTAGACTATTAGTATATCTTAAATCCCTTGAGAAGTTTTTAAATTTTTTATATAAGAACCACTGCATTGCCAAGTAATGCTTCTTTTTAATTGTAGTAGACAGACCTTGCCTGTCCCTCTCCCCTTACACTCCTGTTACATTGTCTCGGATATCATAGAATCCTTTAGGTTGGAAGGGACCTCCAAGATCATCGAGTCCAACCATTGAGCCATTAGGGCTCTAAAGTCCTCTGCTAAAACAGATCAGATTCTGTCAGGGTCGGAAGGGACCACAAGGATCACCCAGTTCCAACCCCTCTGCCATGAGCAGGGAACACCTCCCACTAGATCAGGCTGCCTAGAGCCTCATCCAGCCTGGCCTTAAAGACCCCCAGGGATGGGACCTCAACCACCTCCCTGGGCAACCCATTCCAGGGTCTCACCACTCTCATGGTGAAGAACTACTTCCTCATGTCCAGCCTGAGTCTGCCCACTTCCAGCTTTGCCCCATTCTCCCTAGTCCTGTCATTACTCAATATCCTAAAAAGTCCCTCCCCAGCTTTCTTGTAGGCCCCCCTAAGATACTGGAAGGCCACAATAAGGTCACCTCGGAGCCTTCTCTTCTCCAGACTGAACAGCCCCAACTCTCTCAGTTTGTCCTCGCAGGAGAGCTGCTCCAGTCCTCGGATCATTCTGGTGGCCCTTCTCTGGACACGCTCCCACAGGTCCACGTCCCTTTTGTAATGGGGGCTCCAGAACTGGATGCAGCACTCCAGGTGGGGTCTCACCAGAGCAGAGTAGAGGGGGAGAATCACCTCCCTCGACCTGAGGGCCACATTTCTCTTGATGCAGCCTGACTAGGACTTTTCTTGAAGCATTGCACTGATAAATTTCACATTTTTCCTAATCGCTTTGTCGAACTAGTGCATTCCAGAATATGGTTGTATCTCTACTATTGACCTGTTCCCTTCATTACCCAGTACTCAGCCAGCCTTTTTATCAACTTAACATCTCATTGGCAATAACTGTATGCTTTATTCTATATCAGTGATAACAAGACTGAGACAAGGCTGAATCTCTGCAAGATTACATTAGAAACACTCAATAACTTAGGGTTGATAAAGTTTATGTTTTAACATCTGTTTATTTATTGGTGAGGTTTGAATGAATATACTTTATGTATCATATTGATTTTTTTATAGTGACACCTGCATGATTTTCTTTGAAGTAGTGATCTCAAGAAAACGTAAACTTCACAAATAAATAAACAGTAGTGCTTGTCAATGAACACTGATTTTGGACTGGTAAAGCTCACAAAAGTAGATTGCTGAGATGTATGATAGCAGCTGCTTTCTGTAATCAAGAATACCTTTTCTCATAAGGGATAACTTTTGATTAGTGATGTTTTATAAGTATTTGTCCCCATTGTGCATATCTAAATAAAATAATAAATAAAAGAGATTTGAGGACTTTAAATTGGTGTTATGAGTTGCTCACTTGTAACTGCCTTTTTTATTACAATGGAAGTTTTGGCCATTGCAATAACTCTTTCTAGTTATGAAGACGTGAGAGTGATACTCAGAATGATGAGTCAAAATTTGCTCTGGTGAGCAAAATAGATCTACTAGCTTACTTTCATAGCTCTATCTTTTTGTGCTTAATACGTCTCTTTTGGACAAAAAGGTTATTACTCAATATTCATTTTGTATTAATTCCTGGAAACAATATAAAGTGTTACAGCTCCCAGAAGCATATTTTCTTTTTCGTCACCTTCCTTTTTTCTCCTTTTTCTTCAGTTTGGAAAATACTGCTTTAAAAAAAAAAAAAAAAAAAAAAGGCTGTTCTGTCATTTAAGTTATCCACATGATATTTCTATGCTTTTTTTTTTTTACCCACTTTAACGATTCCTGACTTAACAACAGTCTATAGTATACTTCCAGCTGTGGCGTCTTGATCTGTTTTCTCTGTAGTTTGCTTTAAGACTTTTAAAGATTCCAGTCTCTTTTATTTTTACTTTGTCTTCTGAAATTTTAAATGATACCTTTTTCCTTCTTTGTATTGTAATCATTAAGAACTTTACAAATTTGAGTATATCTTGCTTTTTCAGTGATGACTTAGTCTACTGAAGATGAAAATATATTGATAGGCAGAATAATAATAGACTGCAATTCATAAATACATCTGCTGCAAGTAATGATGGAATCAAGTGGCCTTTTTTGTTTTTAAGTCTACATAATGCATGGTACAGGTAACCATCTGAAAGATTACTCCTTGGATTATTACAATTCAGTAGCTATGTTCTGAAAAGTTGTTAGGGTTCCCAGGACTTCATCAGTTCTCAGAAGAATGGCTGGTTTCCAAGTTTGGGTCCTATAGCAGCCTAAAGTACTAGCTGAACATGTCTGGTGAAGCGATAGTCAGATTATTAGGGAGTGGGACATTTGAAAAACAACAATAATAATAAAAATGTTGTTTGTATCTTTTATAACTATAGCCTTGGATATCTCAAACTTTTTTGATACTACTGGTTTGTTTTAATGCCATCTGCATTGAAACTTAAGAATTTCTTCTGCATTTAAAATTCTACATTCTGAATATTCTACATTTTAAAGAAACAAAACCAAAAAACCCTTTCAAGTTAATTAATAAGGATTCCTATAATTTGATTCTTCTAAATTGACTTAGTTATGCAAGTTATCAGAACTCTGTTTTGTTTCGTTTTTGTTTTTTTTTTTTTTTTCCCTATTTTAGTTATAATTATGTAAATAGCTTTTTTCTTGTACATATTCCACCTTTAATTTGGAAGCTTTTCAACTTTGCAATTTGATTTTCATATTTATAGATGTACGTGCATGATGTTTGTTTATTGTTGCCAAATTGCATACCAGCCTGTACACCTTACCACTCAGGTTCATTTGTCCTGTTCTGCTGAAATGAATGTTCCTTTCCTTTCCCTTACAGCTTTTCTATTCTTTTCTGTATCTGCTTACATCAAAGCTCTGGAAAGCTCACAGTTGTCAAGTTTAATTTTTTCAAGAAATGTGTGAAATTTATGAAAGGTGTGTGATAATGTCAAATATAGCAGTTTTTTGTTACTTTACTTTTGAAATGTGAAGTTACTTCTTTTATTATACTTCCCTGAAAAAATAACTTTGAATATTTTATAAGAAGGATTAATGATAATGTTTTTTTCAAAACAATTTTATTTAGTTCAGAACTACTCTGTATTTTATATATAAATGCTGCTTTTTCAAATGGGCAGGAATCTTATGCCATATAAATACCATCTTGTTCTCACATTAAAGTTACAAAATCAAAGCTCGAGGTTTTAGCACCTTTGATTTTTTTTTTTTTTAGGTATGTAGTTTTTTTATTTTGCATAGTTTTTCTCCCTTTGTTTGGACAGAAAGGATATTTGAAGCCTGAGTTTTTATTGGCCAAATATGAAATTAATATTTCAAAAAGAAAAAAAATATTTTATCTTCATAGTCATATCTCATACACAGAATTGTAGATCTGTAATATTTTTCATTTTTATGATATATTTTGAGGAAAGATAAATGATGGAAGCGTTTTTGCGTAATTACTGTTGTATCATTCTAGATGTGTTTTGGAAAATTTTCTACTGAGAAAGGTAAATTATCTTGCTTTATAGTTTATGATGTTAAAAAAGCAAAAGAGTTCAAATTGAAAATCACCACTGTCCTGAGATCCAGTGTAATGTCTATGTACTCCTAATAACCTCTGGGGCCTTTAGACTTGAAAGGTATTCAGAGAGATGTTTGGCCACAGTGTGTGTTTGCATTTCAAACATAAAAGTAAGTGCCTCTTATCAAGAAGGGGAAAAAAAAAAAAAAAGGGCTTTGAAGGAAGTCATAGCATATGAATGAGCGCAGTGGGACCAGTACAAGATGTCTTGGGTTTGCTTCTTTTTTGTTTGTTTGTTTTTACCTGCAGTCTTTAGAAATTTAAGATAGATCATGTACAAAGAATGTTTTGCTTTCCATTATGGTAAGACCAATAATGTCGCTTATATTCTTCATGTACTGTGAAGACAGTATGTTTCAGTTCAGATGAATAATAGATCAGTACAGTCTGCAGTGTTGCAACAGTTTAATGCTTTCATGCTATGTATTTTATTGAAGCCAAGTGGTTTTGCTTGAAATAAGCATCCACTCCTACCTAACTTAGTAAACATTCTTGGGATCCAGCTGAATTAAAGTCTGGCCAAAGCTGAGAATAAACTGTGGAGGAATAAAGAAAACTACTTTTTTTTTTTTTTTTAAGAGCCTGACAAAATGAGGAGTGTAACTGCAGAAAAGAACAACTCTGGCTTGAGTTCTTCAGGCTGTGATTTATCAAAACATTGTTACGACTACATGTTTTGTGACGTAAAAGGTCTTACTAGGGAATTTCCCAGGAAATTTCCTAAAAGATGTCAAATAAGTATATTTGTAGTTAATTTCTGTTATAGACAAAATAGTGCAGAATGGTGACTGCTCTTCTCTTGTATCTGGCCTTAGTTGCTTCTACTAGAATATCCTGGCTCAAGTGACTAGTGAGATGTCTAAGATATTACCTTTTTTTGATTGATTGCAACTAGTGGATTGCTTCTCCTCTCCCACTTGAATGTGGTTGCCAGCTGTGAAAGCCTATTGTGTATTCCTTATATCTGACATAAATGTTAATTAGACAAGGCAGTCTTTTATCTCCGGTATCCCCGGTGGACAGAAACTAACAATTAAAATTCTCTAAGTGACAAATTTTGCTACTTTACTCTTCCTTGTGACCACATGTTTATTTGTAGTTGTTTTAGTTTAGTGGTCTTTGCAGTAAATTTTATCAGAGAAATGATTACTTTCATTCACTAGTTTGTCTGTGTTCTCAGTTTTAGTATTTATCTGGCTTGAGGTGAAGCTCTTCTGTAACAATCTTCATTGAAGGTGTTTTAGTCTAATGAGATGTTAAATTAATATTTTGATCTTAAAGCTCTGTAGCAGGCTGACCTGATGATGAAATTAAGTAAATAATTTCTCCCAACAGGGATTCTCAGGGTAAATTACTTTCTTAAAGCTATGATTTTCATATTATTTCTCAAAGTTTTCCTTTAAAATGTTAAAATATACACTTTTTCTTGAATACATCTTACCAAACTGTTTGTCTGCACAATATTTACTCCTTGTTACTTACTGTTCACCCAGTATTTGTGTTATCAGAAAAAGATGAGACTTTTTTTCCCCCTTTACAGGTCAATGTAAGAATATGAATCAGCGTTTAAAAAAAAAAAAAAAAAAAAATCCTCCAAAACTCCAATTTGCTCTTCAGAAGGGATTGTTTAATTATGATTAAACTTGGGACAGCCAGGTTTTAGTGAATTTAAATAAGTGAAAATTTTGCTGCACAATTTTATGTAGCACTACTTCAAGAAGCTGAGGTTTTGCAGTCAAACATTCTTTAAATAGATAACAAAGATCTGAGATTAATTTCAGTATGTTATGAGAATTTTCTTTGCTCCTTTTTCTGTTTGTTATCAAACTTGCCACTATTTTGCAAATGTTCACTTCAAAGAGGGTTTGTTCTTCTATCAGTTTATATATGAAGTAATGAAATTATGACAATTTTGTTTAAATTAGCAGTGAGTTTTAATTCTTTAATTCTTTATCCATTGAATCTGATATGAAAAATGCTTTCAATACCTTTGAGTTATGTATTTATATTTGAATCTTTAATTTTTTATTTATTTTAGCTGATTTCAGTATTGGCTGTGTCAGTCTGCTATATATTTCAGTTAGATTGGTGTCAGTTACTATTATAAAAGTCTGAGTTTGCATTCTGTTACATAGACATGTATAGTACCACTTAGTCAAATGTATATATAAAAGGTGTTGTAGAATCATAGAATGGTTTGTGTTGGAAAAGATATTTAAAAGTCATCTAGTCCAACCCCCTGCAGCGAGCAGGGAGGGACGTCATTAACCAGATCAGGTTGCTCAGAGCCAGGCCCAACCTGACCTAAAATATTTCCAGGGACAGAGCATCTACCACCTAGCTGGACAACCTTTACCCATGTTTCACCACCATCACTGAAAAAATATCTCCCTTTAGTTTAAAACCAAGACTCCTTGTCTGGTCACAACAGGTGCTGCTAAGAAGGCTGTCCTTTTCTTTCTTATAGGCACCCTCGAAGTAGTGAAAGGCTGCAATAAGGTCTCCCTGGAGCCTTCTATTCCCCAGGCTGAACAACCCCAAATGTCTCAGCCTGTCCTCATAGGAGAGGTGTTCCAGTCCCCTGATGATTTCTGTGGCCCTCTCCTGCACCTGCTCAAACAGGTCCATGTCCTTCTTGTTCTGATAGCTTCAAAGCTGGACAGATTACTCCAGGAGAAGTTTCACCAGACGGGAGTAGAGGGGCAGAATCACCTCCCTCGACTTGCTAGCCGTGCTTCTTTTGATGCAGCTCAGGATACAGTTGGCTTTGTGGGCTGCAAGAACACATTGTGGTCTCATATCGAGCTTTTTATGCACCAGCACCCCCAAGTCCTTCTCCACAGGGCTACTTTCAAAGCACCATCTCCTAGATTGTGTTGACACCAAGATTGCCCTAACCCATGTGCAGGACCTTGAACTTGGCCTTATTGAACCTTAAGAGGTTTATCTGAGCCCGTTTCTCAAGATTGTCTAGATCCCTCTGGATGGCATCCCAGCCCTCTGGCATGTCAAATTATCCTCTGATTTATCCTTTGCAATATTGACAAAAAATCATGTAATTAATAGGTTAGATAGGAACAAGAAATACAAGTATTTTGTCTAACTTGGTTTGTATTAATGGTTCAAATAATAAATTTATTTGGAGAATGTATATTTTTCCTCTTAGGTATACCACTGTGATTCTAATTCTTCTAATTTTTTTTTTT
>NW_008611387.1:0-74538 GCF_000691845.1 Merops nubicus
CTGCTCGGCGAGCAGTGACCCCGAAGGGAGCGTTATTTGGAGCGGGGGGATCGGTTCTTCGCGGGCCTTCATTGTGCGAGTGGAGATGTGAGGCTGCGAGCTTTGTTCTCGGCTGTGCGGGCTCTGCTCTTCGCATCCCCTGTTTCTGCGGGTGTTTGGGGCGGGGGGGGAATAGGTGTGAGCCGGCCCGGGGCCTGGTGAGGGCCCCTAGCCCCTCTCCATAGTGAGTGCGAGCTGCAGACTGGTGGAGCGGTGATACCGGGTGCTTACAGAGCAAGGTTGTCGCTGTGGTGTATCTCAGTAGGTATCTCCCTTGCTCTAACTTTATAGATCAAGGGAATCATGATGCAAACAGAAGGAGAGCATGTATCGTGCCCTTACTGTATGACCTTGGCTTGATCCGAGATTAAGCCAAGATTTAAATACGAAATAATGCTTGCACGAAGCCTTTCCAGTCTTTTGTAAATCCATAGATACACTTGCCGGAGGAAAACCAGAGAAAGACCTTCCATACTACTTTCAGTTACATCTTAGTCTTGATCTGGGTGTTCTTATGTAGTATTTATTAATTTTCAGTGAGCTTAGCTGGTGACCCTTTGATGTTAGGGGTTGCATGCGTGTAATAAGTATTCTTTACAAAGAAAATACACATTTTTTTTCCACCGTTGGTTGAAAGCAGCCTGTGCAGCAAGGCGCCATGTTTCCAGTGTATGCTATTTTTATTTAGCCTGTGCTCTTCCAGCCAGGAGTGACAGCTCTAGGAAATGTGGACGCTGCTATAAGCTCTGAAAGGTGGTGCTTCCAGATTCTGTAAATCTAATGTGGTGTGTGTGCCTTGGATTGTTTTTAGCTGATGAGACTTTTTAGAATGATGTCTTAAAGAGAAGAGGGTGTAGAAATTGCCAGACAAAAACTGCATTTGAAACCTTTTCTGAAGTCTCTTTTGACCAGATTTTCACTCTTATTCCCTCTCTGTGGAAAATAAGTCTAATGATTTTACTAATAGTTCTGTGATACTTCCGTGATACTAGTGGTAGAATGTTCACATCCTGTGAACTGAACTCTCCTTTTCCTGAGGTGTTTCAGTCACTTCAGCTGTGAGTCTGGCTTTAAAAAAACCAAACTAACTTGGTGGATGGAATAAGCAGCTAAATTGCAGGCTAGCTGTAAGCATTTATGTACTTAGGGTCTACATAGTCACAGAACATCTTTATAATGGACATTCCCAACTTTTTGATAGCACCACATGTTCCAAGGACTGGCTTGCCTGAAAAGCAGTGTTGAAACATACTAGATAGTGAAATTGTACAATGTCTGTTAGAGAAAGAATCAAGTCAACATTGCAACCTTTGCAAATCTGTATCTTTTCAATGTAAATATTCTTTTAAAAAGTATCTTGTTTACATCAGATGCTTAACAGTGGTTTCTTGGCTTGTGTGACACAGCTACCTTTTTTTTTTTGCTAGGTTGCATTCTTTTAAGTGTGAACTCTTTAAATTGAAGGCTAGGAAACTTAATTAAGGTAGAAGACCTGGTGGAGAAGATTTCCTCTGTGTGGATCAAATGTAAACATCAGGGTCTTCTGTAGGGGTTCTTTGGATTTGCAATCCAAGAAACAGCAAACACATGCAAGAAGTGTTTGTGCTGTGGTTGTAAGACCACTGCTCTACTGTTCCTTTTGCTGCTGGTGCAACAGCATCAGTAGAGTTCAGCACAACTCAAGTTTGAACATCTTAAAGATGAAATGATGCACTTGATGAAGCAGCAAGCGTTTTGTTGGTTCAGAAATCTGATGGTTGCTTTTTTTGCCTTTCAGGTTGTATGGTGAACATGTAGAGAGGAAGGCTTTTTGATGAAAGTAAAATAAAACAAAGATGTTACTATAAGTACATATCAGTATTTCTGTTCATTACAGTAGTATCTGTTGAGAGAGTACTTACAAGATTAGCATAAATGGCCTGCTTGAGTTAGAAAACATTTAATTATTCTAGTTTTTAATATTAGAACCTGGACCTTTTCATCTAAATAACATGATGAATGAAGAATCAAAGAGGAAATCAGAGTTGAGCAGGGCTCTAGCAGGGTGGTGGTAGTTATGCTGGCCATAGCCTGCTGTGCTTGAAGCAAGCCAAAGGTCCAAGGGATAGTTTTGTCCAGGTACTTCTGGCATGTTTTTACAGGTGCCTATATAAAATTTCCAGAGTGAATTACTCCCAACTTCTACAGAATTTGCTAGTAGACGTTAGAATCTTCAGCTACCTCACTGAGTTGATTAAAAAAATAAAAATTTAAAAGTCTGATCTTCAGGTGCTGTAAAAAAATCTCTAAAACTTTGGAGGCAGTGAATATTATACTGGTCTGAGGTTCTAGTTTTGCTATATTAAGTCTGGACCTCTTCCAGAAAGACATAGCTGATGGAGTGCTGCTTTCAGAGCTAGAAGATTGTGAGCTGTCAGTTATGTACAAATAATCTGTGATGAACCTGATTCCTTGCTGAGGCAAACAAGAAATAGTGCATTTTAAAATGCTCGTGGCCATCTTCCATTTTTGTCTGTGTTGCCTTGTACTGATTTCCCATTTCACCTATCACTCCTCTTAGGTTGATTTGTTTGGCTTGGAAGTGTCTAACACTGTAACAATGCCATGATGGATCAATCTTAGGTGCTAGAATCCAGGCACTGTCTGAAAGTTAAGAGCCTTCTGTGGCTAAAATGAGTAGAGGTAAAGGAGTTGACTCTTACAGGTGTCTGTTGAGTCACATGCAGAAAATATTTTGTTAAATCTTATTCCTGGTGATTTTAATCTAAGTGGGAATGATCTTGAATTTCAGTGTAATGTTTCTGTAGCTTGATATTCTAATCTACCTCTTCTGACTACTTATGGGTAACTTTTGCCTTTTACTTTTGAGAAGCTGCAGTGGAGCCAAATGGAAAAATTGCAGACCTAAGAGAAGACTGGACCTGCTGCCAACTTCGAGTTGTTGGAGCAGCTCTTGGATGTCAAAACAAAACCTGTGCTAATGGCAAAATCATGGGGTCAAAGTAGCTACTTTATCATAAAGCAGTCTGGAGAGTGTTACAGGCATAAAACTGTTATTTTTCATTTAAAAAATGAGTAAGCAAGCCATTTGGACTGGCGGTATTCTACCACCTTTTAGGATTAAATTTACATGGTTAAAATGTAATTTTGCAGAAAAACATTAATTGTAGGGTAAATGAAGTTGGAATAGGTCCATTTAGAAATGAGAAAAATAGGCCCTCTGCTACACCTAGGAGAATCTGATTTGAGATTATTAAAGTGTAGAAATATTTCTGTGAATTCTTAAGGCTTTGTCTTGTGAGAACGCAGACTTTTCAAGAGTAGTTCATTTTGGACATCTGTCAAATCAGAGAGTCCTTTTCCCCTCCCCAGCTCTGTAATGCTAAATGCAACCTAGCAGTCTTTTTGTGATGATATGAAGTGTTGCTCGTTAGGCTGAGGGCAGGTTGTCTCAGTGTAGCCTTAGAGGAGTCCCTCTGCAGCAGCCTCGCTGGACTTTTTTTCAGTGGCAAGATTATTTCCACCTTATCTCTGTCAAATTGAAACAGGATATGAGCAGCTCCTGGAGCTGTTCTAGTGTAAAAAGGAGAGAGGATGAAGCATATTCCATTCATTTTAGAGCTGTTGACCTAACATACCTGGTTACAGTTTCTCAGCAACTGAAAGCTGTGCTTCTGGAATTGCACAAAGGAGTTCAGAGGAATTAACCTGTGTACAGACTGTTGTGACTGTCGTGGGGGCAGCTGTTATCAGAAGATGAGTAAATGGCCTACATGTGCTTTAAAAATAAAAATATCAACTGACCTGTATGGTGAGACCTATTGTGGGTGAAATTATCTCCTGGAAAATCCTGAAACAGTGAATAAGCTTCAGATTGTACTTCTGAGACTGTGCAAGTTGGTTTATGGAGTCCTGCCACAGGAGGTATTTAGCAAAGCAGCTATTGGTCCAGGGTGCTCTCACCTTTTGAGTGTCTAGAAGTACCACAGATTAAGATGTCTAATTTGGTACTTTGTTTTTTGTTTGCTTGTTTTTAGGTAAGAAAAGTTAAGTAACAGGAACTTAGTTTAGTTCTAGAGCTTCTGCCTCGCCTATGCTGTATCACTTTTGTGCAATGGGTAGGAAACCTTTTGGTGACTTGGTGAGAGATGCAAAGCTGTATTGGGACAGGTATCTGAGAACAGAACAACAATTTCACTTCCCTTCTCACAAATCTGTAGTGTACATCACTGAAACAAAACTGCACGTGAACCTCGGTGTGGTGATCTCTTTGTAACGTGAGAAAGACCTTAGATGTGTATTGTCTGAGTCTTTTTCTCCTGTGACACAGTACAGCAGAACTTTCCCAGAAGCAGTGCTAAATACCTTAGCTGCAGTCTAAAGGGGAACTCCAGATATCTGGCTACTGCCAGGTGACCCTTGTGGGCACAGGGCGGCTGTTACAAACATCAACTTCCAAAACCTGTTTCATGCTGCTGGTTCCAAGCAAGGACTCAGATGCTTATGCTGTTTCTGCAGAAATGCTATCCTCCTCCTTTTTGTATTGCTGGGCTTTGTATGGCTGAATGGAAGTGATGATTGTGATACAAAGTAGAAAATTTGAAGCCAGGTGAGACAGTGTTTAAAGGGAGGAAGGGGAAAAAAAACCCTGTGAACCTGTACCTAGGTAGGCCCAGTACTCAGGGAAGGCAGAATGTTTTTGGGGGAGAATCAAAGTAAAAGCAGTTGATGAGGAATTTGTGATCTAACTTACCATTAACACCAAATTTTTAAGATCCTTCTAGGTTATTTTTTCTTTTCTCCCCTTTTAAACAGGTCCTGTTGAGTCTTTGGACCTTGGTGCTCCTAACTAGAGCAATAGTACCTAGTATCTTTTTCCTTTCCTGGATGAACATTCCCTTCTGTACAGGTATAGATGCTGGTCTCAGCTACCTTAACTTATATTTTAGGTGGTCTTCTCTGTATTTTGTTCCTCTGCTTTTGAGCTTAATGATCTAGAAATATTCCTCTGAAATCATCACTGTTCTTTTAGATTCTGAATAGTAGAGGTCTTCACTTTGTCTCTCTCCTGCTTGACAGAGCTGAACAATACAAGAAGCAGTGAATTTTGTCTACAAACTGGCAGACCCCATCATAGCCATCAAATTGTGGATCACACTGAGGTTTGCTAGTAAAAACAACGTCTGACTTCTAGAATGACAGCTCTTCTGCAGCAATTCAGGCTTTATTTGTATTCTTAGAGTGTCTAAAGGGCTGCGTGTTGCTGCTGAGTAAGGCTTCCCATCTGCCACTGGCAAGCAGAGGGGGCTTTCAATACCAGCATGGGCACTGTTGAATGTAATTCTGAATTATTTTTAATCTTGTAATGAAAATATTTTTCTTGTGCCTAAATTTGGATTGATTATTCAGGTACTTTGATTAGAAAGCAATTGAGCATCTAATTTGATACTGCTTATCTGCGTGTGGGTGTAATGTCTAGCTTTTCTGTGGTGGCCCTCACCAGTGTGTTTCAGAGCTTCTGAAAGAGGTTTGGATGTTGCTCTGTCTTTCTGCAGCGTCAGGATAATTAGGCATAGAAGCAAGTCCAAGGATGCAGGATGATTGTTTTTTAGGATCCAGCTCCTTGTAACACCTATGAACTTAGGCATTGCCTCTTTGTAGGTTCTGTGGTTGTCCTACACATTGGTTTTGAAAATTATCAATAAAGGCTTCTTTGTTTGCATGGTATGTCAAGCACTTCACACTGCTCTGATCTCAGCTGGGGAGCTTCTGAAGTTTCTAGTCAATTCGTGTACCTTATGGACTATCTTAACATTCCCAGCAGATCCTGGTAGGCGTTGAATGCTGGTAACCTCACAGCTTCTTCCAGTATTTCATTATTCCTTGGGTAAGTTATGCTATCACTTAGCTTTCAGGCTCTGGCTTCCAAGCATCTTGTTTCCTGTGAAATAATACTACCTTTAAGATACCTTCTTTCAGTCAATGCTGTTACCTCTGAGTCTGTCAAAATACAAAGAAGCTGAACAGACTCCAGGCAGGCAGCTGTCTGTAGTGACCTCTATAAAATACAGGCTGCATTGCTGTGACAGTGTTCCCTGTGACATTGGCTACTTCTGCATCCAGTGGGAGGCAAGTAGTAAGACCCATATTTTTTTTAAAGAGGCTTAGTGTTTTGGGACTCAAGCTGACCACTTATTTGAGATACTTTTCATGATTTAGGCTTGGTGTTAACAACTGCGTTGGGTGGATGGGTTGGTTGGTGGTTTTGATGTCTTTTTTGTTGCCCTCAGATTTGTGTTTCACTGTTCACTCTAATGTTTTGTCATGCTTCACCCAGGTACCAGATTCTTTTTTTGCTTAGTCAGCAGCACCAGCAGATGCTGCTCATGTAAAATGCATGGAGAGTTGGAATTAACTGGGATTGTTTGGCTTTAAATGTTAAACCACAAATCTACGTCGTGCCTGCTGGAGGCTTATTAGGAGTGTTCCTTTTTTGTCCAGAGGAGGTTTTTTCTTCTCCAAAGCAGCAGTGGTAACTGCTTCTAGTGCAAGTTGTTCATGTAGATAGTTTGTGGCTTTGAACACGCTCACCTGTTGCTAAGCAACTTGGAGAAATCCCAAATGACACTTAATTACGCAATCCTATTAACTATTGACCAGACCTTTCAAAATCACTGTTTGCCAGCTTGTAGTGTGATGTGCTTAGATGCAGACACCTCTTTCCCATGTGAGCTTCTCTGGGTAGTTCTTAAGATTTCAAAATACCTTTTTATGTTAAGGAATTAATCAGTACCAAAATGAGGGAGTAGAGTTGCATGAAAAGTTTGACATTTTGGTTTAGAGGAGAAAAATATCTTTGTCTGGGTAACACATCAGTTGTACTCTCAGAGTTGCTTTTGTATAGTTAGGAGTAAAATTGGAGAGATGAAAGATCTGAATTATATTCCATAGAAGCTGATTAGGTTATTGGAAACAGTGTAACAGCTCTGAGAATGTATTAGTTAAATCTGGTATAAAAAGGGATGGAGGTGAGGTAGGAGAGCAACACAACTGTTCTGGTACCCTGTAAACTTCAGTTTGTAGACCTGGACAGGGATGTATCAAATGAGCTGCCTTATGGCACCTGAGTAGCCCAAAGAGAAAGTATGAACTGCTGGAGGGTTGTCTGCTGCATCTGCTGTGTAACATTCCAATCAAACACAACCATAACGCGTTGTAATAACTTTGGAGTTTTTGAGACTATTTCTTGTCTTGAATTAAGAGTCAAAAGTACAGAAATTAAGATAGCAGAGAACAAAGGCATGAGGATAATGGTAAAAACAATCTGTCCTGTTTAGAATATGCTTAAGTGTAAATTTTAACTTGTCTTCTGTCACTACTGACACTTTTCTAGACAGAAGAGGTTTAAAATTGCTGCACACTCCAGGAAGTAAAGTTTGGGATTTTCTGACTTCCATGGTTTATTTCAGTGGAGTCTGGTCTTCTGGCTTGTCACATCAGGCTAAGTGGGTTCTCCAGTTACTGGTTGTCCTGAGAGCTTGAATGTTGTGTGATGTACATTAGAGATTTTTTGTTACGTAGGAAGTCTAGTAGAAGTCTGATTTAAAAAAAAAAAAAAACATTAATTTTAAAAATTTGGGTTGAGATAGCAATGGTTAGTTTACTTTCACTACTGTGTAACAGTTTGAGAAAACACTACGCTAATCAATGCTGGCTGCTAGGTGTTCTTTGAGTCTATTTTCTGCATGCTAATAGGTTTTGTGGACCTAAGTCTGAATTTGCTAATACATAATTTACATAAATGGCTCTCATTTACATAACTGTACTTTGGAAATTCAGTGCCTAGTGTTGATTTACTGCCAAGTAGGAGCATTGTAACAGATGGTGGAATTTTCCACCAGCCAGGTGATAACCACTGTAAAGGAGGTATTTGTCCTCCCCTAAGTCTCTTGGCTTAAGGAAAGGGCTCAGTTGTGTTACAGAACTGTTCTAGTGTATTTGTTACAATTTGAATTACCCCCTTTGTTTTACATGCGTGGAGTTGTACGAATGCATGTTTATGAATTGAACTTAAATTAGCTGATTTTCAGCTTTTCCTGTCAGTTTTCACCCTTTCATCATTATCTCAATTGACATGAAAATGTGTGGATAAGCTTCTATCAGGGGTAATGTAGTGACAGTTGAAGCATTTGGCACTATTGTGTTCTGTGCATGACAAATGCAGTGTAAAATATTTGCAGTTATTACTCCACTATTCCTTCCCCTAATAATAAATTGCTAATGAGTGGGAAGGAGCAAATATTTTCTCTGGAGATGGTTGGCTTCTATTGCTCAGGTTGTGCTGGCTGGAGAGCAAGAGCAGATGGCAACTGGCAGTGTAGCAGCAGGTGCAGCAGGAGTGAAAACAGATTGTTGTCCTCTGATTAGGTCACGTAAAGGTTCTTCCCATTGCTTTTCAGAACTGCATAATGAAAACTGGGCACTCTGCTGTTCTTCTTTCCATGTTGAGTGAGTCCTGGTAGAATTTTCACCCTTGGCAGTAGGAAAGTCCTTGGATTTTTATTTTTTAGCATGTAAATGACAGACTTGATCAGCACAAGCTGCTTTCAGTGTCTCTTCAGAAGAGCATTGAGACAGCTCAGAACAGCATTGAAGATGACCTGCTGGTGGGTTAATACAGGTGAGGACTCTCACTGAAAAGGAGAAATTGGGAAGAGCTTTTAGTAAACGAGCTGTTGTGCTTGGAGTGCTACAGATAAGTTTACCATCACGTGAGAATGTCAGGCCTTGTGCACTCATGTTATAGAAGCAAGTGAAAATACTTGATTCCACTAAGGTGCTGAATCAGGCTATTAAGTAACAAACTTGCCTGTTGACATCTATAGGAATAAGTTTGAATTCCAGGAGAACTACTTTTTACAAAGAAATTAAACACATTCTGCCTCCCCCTCCACCCCTGAAAAAAAAAAATCAACCACAGAGTGAACAAGCCACATGTTTATGGTCTTTTATATAGAGCTCTTGTCAAACAGTGATCCTGGGGGTATGGTAGGACTGACTTTAACTGTGAACTCACAGAGGCAAGTTTTTAACTTTTGTGGAGCAATCAGATCTTTCATGGTCAGTTAAGTTGACTGGATCTAAAAGTGGGGGACTCATCTCTGCTGTTTCTGCTCCTGCTTTGGTTTTGTCCTGCCCCTTGCAATGATAAAGCTTCACAAGTGCTTGACAGGAAGCGATGCTAAGTGAGGAACTCAGCAGTGGTACCCACAACTTAGCCTTGCTAACCTGTGGTGGTTGTTGGCTGATGCTTTGTAGATTAGGCATGCACTACAAGGGAAACAAGTTCTTATCTTTGGGGGTTTGTGCCTTTGTACCGTGCTCAGTCTTAGGCATCTGTATCTGTAATGTTACATTTGCACTTTGAAGGCTCCTTCAAAACCACAGACACTGGGAACTTAAAATGAAAGTGGGCTGCAGAATCTGAGCATGTCCTGCAGGCCAGACCTCACCATGGAGTATCACTTTTCTGCACAGTTAGCTTTTGAAAGTATCCTCAAAACAAGTGAAAGCTTCTGAATGTACTGAAAAGGCTTCTTCAGTTCTAGGTCGTGTTTGGTCTTATCCTTTCTGCATGTTACCATGTTAGTAATGTTTCTTTGTGTGGTGGTGATACAAGTTTCTTCTGAAAGAGCAGATACTCATGTGTACGCATCATCTGGAGTATGTCAGATCTTTCTCCCTGGTGTTTAAACTTATAAAAAGTGTGTTTAAAAAATAGAATGGCTATACTTCATATTTGTTTTGTACTTACAAAGTGAAAAAAGTGTGGGGTTGTGTTAAAAGCAGAGCAAAACACATCCATGTGTGCAAAACCACAGCAATTTTCTTATTATTAATAGTGTTCTGTTTAATAATCTTCTGTTTTGAACCTTAAACTGCATACCTGCCAGGGTGGGAATTGGTGTGCTGTATCTCTTCAGCTGAGCTGAGTGCAGTGCATGCTGACCATTGCTGGGAGTTTGGATGTTGCCATATCCTCAAATATGTTATCAAATATATTAATAATTATTATGTTCTACCAGGATGATGACACATTTCCTTGTCTTTCAATTACAGTATGTTGGGTGTTAGACCACTGTTTGATATATAAACAATTTGCCAGGCTGATTTGGACTTAGTGTTATCCAAAGTACCAGCTTCCATGTCATCTCTTTTCATATGTTCTTCTCTTTGGGGTTTGGAGTTTGTTTTGCATTCCTGGTACATCCAACAGTATAGTGTGGTTGTAACTTCCTCTGCAGGCCTGTCTATGGAGTGTGTTTGAAACTACCACTGTAATAACACTAACCTGGTAGGTCACCTGTCTTTTTTGCAGCTGTAGTGTGTTGTCAGTACTTAGCATTTAAAGGACTATTCTGAAATTCAGCAAATGCCATAAGATTCGAACCAGATCCTTGGGTGACCTGGAGCAAGGCTTTAGTACAAGGCTATGGGACAGACAATGTGCTTTTCTCCTCCTTTGCTTTGTTCAGGTGATAGCTGTGGGCAAACTTCAGCCAGGTTACAGGATGATGCTGTGTAGTGACATGAGAACATGTCCTGCCATAACTGCCCAGGTGGGCATGGACTGTGCTGACTCCACCTGGATTAGTCTGTGCTAGAGAACTGCTTAGTCTGACTTCCATTGTTCAGTTGATGCTGCCACTTCTTGGTGCTACTTAGTTGTGCAGTCTTAAATAAAAGCAATTTAGTAAATGACTCTGGAATTGCTTTTTAGATGGCTCCAGTTAGAAGTGAATGGGTTTTGATTTGCTTGATACCTGAAGCATGTGCATACTGAATTTGCATGCCATGTGTTTGGGAGAGTGTTGTGGAGGGGAAACTGGTAGAAGGTACCTTGATGGATTTCTCCCTGGGTCTGGGTGGTGCTTTGCATTTGACTGGCCTTCAGGATTTAAGTGAGAGGTGACTTGCTGAGTTTGGAAGCAAAGGAAGAGCAGCATGCATTTGTTAGTAGCATAATAATTTTAATATAATCCGATATTCCTCTAGAGTGCTTGTCAATCACAAGCAAGGACTGCTGTGCTGCTAGATAAAAATAGATTGGACTTGTCCTGACCTTTTAAAAATGCCCCTAATACACCAGCAGAGGCTTTGCCTTAGAACATCTGACTTTTAATTCTGATTGTGAAGTCAAGTGAGGTAAGTGGAACTGGGATCGACTGTAAATGACTGAGCCACTTAGCAAATCCTCTTGAAGAACCACACTTGCTTGCCACCAGCTCTTTGCTGCAGGGTGATTAAATGCTGGTATATTATGGGGTAGTCTCCCTTGCCTTTGCAGTCTCTCCCACTGCTGGTTGGGTCCCCAGTGGTCTCCTCAGCACTGAAGACTGATGACTCTGAAAACACGTTGGTTAAGCTGTCCACTGTGGGAAAACAGCTGATGGGGTTTGGTGCCTGCTTTCCACTGAGGTTCCGTGGCTTTTGCTATCAGGATGTGAACAGTAGTGTGAAATGCTCCTGTTTTATGAAGCTTTTGATTTTTCCCTAGTTTTCAGTTGACCAAAGAAATGGTGATGGAGAAGCCAAGTCCCCTGCTGGTCGGGCGGGAGTTTGTCAGGTGTGGCAGGCAGTACTATACTCTGCTGAACCAAGCACCTGACTATTTGCACAGGTAAAGCTCTGCTTCGCTGTATCATCTGTCTTTCTGTGTGACTTTAACTGGTGTGTTAAAATTGGTGAATAAGCTTATTACTGTGTCTTGGCTTGCTGAATTTGGATACTTAATCTGATTTACTCGAGACAGACTCTGAGTGTAGTTTGCTTTCAGTTTTGATCAGCTGGGTTAAAACGTGGGTAATGAATATGACAGGAATTTTTTTGAATATCTGTTCTTATTGTATGTTGGTATGTCTCAGTAGTCATACCACCAGCTCTTTCTTAAAGGAAAAAAAATGAGAAATTATGAACGTGGAGCAAACTACAATCTGTTGTCAAATCAAACAGGACCACTTTGATTAGATAGGTATCCTACCCTAACCTCATTTTTGAAGATACACTTTCTTTTGCTGTGCTTTGAGTAGCTAGACAAAAAATTCTGAAACCTTTCTTCCAGTCTCAGGAACACTTATTCAGAGTATTTCTCCACTTAAGTGGACAGCTGACCTTGTTCATTTGCGTCAGAGGGAGGTTTACAGTGTGCCAGCAAATTCAGTTCTAGTCTTTCTGCTGGCAGAATGCAATCCCACGATGTTCAACACTTTAGCTTGTAATCCCTCAGTTATAAAATGGAAGATTTACCTGCAGCACTTTCTTTATTGTAGATGAGCAAAAAAGTACCACTGCTCCTTGCTCAAGCTTTAAACTAGAACTGGAGGGGAAGCCTTCAGCATCCTGGGTTGCTTTAGGGATCTTATACAGGAAGAGGACAATGGGATTGGATCACCTAGTTCCTATGAGACTTTGGTTTTTGCTGTTCATCCTTGGGTATCAGTAACACCTGAATGGCACAACTCACACAGGAGAACTCTGCATTTTCCCCTGCAGTTAAGTGCCCTGCCTTGAAATCACTGACAGGAGTATGGAATAGCATGACTGTATTCCAGTAATTTGGACAGAAAACTGCTTGAGAGTATATTCATAGAGCTCTCTAGTGTAGAG
This sequence comes from Merops nubicus, assembly GCF_000691845.1. Taxonomy (NCBI): domain Eukaryota; kingdom Metazoa; phylum Chordata; class Aves; order Coraciiformes; family Meropidae; genus Merops; species Merops nubicus. Next base: position 12,706 of record NW_008611387.1, read on the forward strand.
GCTCAGTGTTTTTATGTAACAAAGCTTAATGTTAAAATGTTTCTCTCCAACAGGTTTTATGGCAAGAACTCTTCCTATGTCCATGGTGGCTTGGATTCCAATGGGAAGCCAGCTGACGCAGTCTATGGGCAATCTGTAAGTACTAAAAAACCCACTTACTGGTATTCTTTTTGGTTAAGAAGACACACATCCAGCTGTGATTCATCCCCCTTTGTCCAAGTGCTTTCTGTAAAAAATGGGGGGAGAACTGTCCATCTGTAACCAGCAGTACCTGGGCAAGATATGCTTCATTGAAGTTTGTAATGTAAAATTGCTTGTAAAAAAACTTAGAGAATGCCACTAGGCTTTCTCTCTAGAGTTAGGGACTATGGTGAAACTGTTCCATGGGTTTGCTTGCTTTGACAGCTGCCAACTTAGCAGAAATGGCTTCTGCATTGTAACCTGGGTCTCGTTCTTTCACAGGATATCCACAAGAAGGTGCTGTCATTAAACTTCAAGGATTGCCACACAAAGATTCGTCACGTGGATGCCCATGCTACTCTCAATGATGGTGTGGTGGTCCAGGTGATGGGAGAGCTCTCCAATAACATGCAGCCCGTGCGCAGGTTCATGCAGACGTTTGTGCTTGCACCTGAGGTATGCTTTCTGAAGTGCTCCTCTTACTCCAGTGCTTCTCATGTCATGTCAGGATGAACGAGGCCTGACTGGTTCTGGTTAGAATCTGAAGGGTTAGGCTAGGGAGGGAGTTTGCCACAAAATTCAGCAGTAATGTTCTGCAGATGCCTTGGGCAATTATGCTGCTCTTGCATCGTTGTACGTTAACCCTGGATATCATAATTACAGTTGTAAATATCCCAACTTTTGGAAACTAGGTATGTGCAATGCATATTTTTTTTCTTAAGGCTTTTGAAGTTTTTTCTTTGATTTGCACTCCTAGCAGCTGGTCCTCATACTGAAAAGAACTAATAGAGGAAAATGCTTGCTGTCATTTGAAGATGTGTTCCAGGCTTTCTTGTATGAAGTGTTGACTTAGCATTTGAGGTGGCTTTTTTGAACAAAACAGTTCACATAGCTGAAAATCCTATTGAAAAAAGGAGTGTTGTGAGATCACTTTATTTTTAAGTTTGAATTGGAGCTAAGAATTGATACTTTAGATCCCAGAAAGTTCTTGCTCCTACTTTTTCAGTGTTGTAAGCTATTGGACTTAGAAGCACTAAAAAGGCACTTTTTTTTCTCCTGAGTAACACTTTTTGTTGAAGGAGGAAAATATAGATTAATCTTACATGGAAAGGATGACTTGCTCAAGCTGTTCTTGTTTTCTCATTTTTCTCAGTTTTTAACATTACTGCAATTGATGTAATTGAATGGGTTCTTCCCTTTGATTTACTTCTAGGGTTCTGTTGCAAACAAGTTTTATGTCCACAATGATATCTTCCGCTACCAAGATGAGGTTTTTGGTGACTCTGACACTGAGCCTCCAGAGGGTAAGTTGCAGGAATTTGTGAATGGTTCCACTGGCTTGTTTTTGGGTCTGTATCACTGCTCCATTCCCAGACCAGAGAAAATCTTGCTGGGAGATCAGTGCTAAGCTTCATGCTCTTCAGGTTTTCAGTGCTGCCTGTAGTTTCCTTGCACTCTAGCAGGAGTTGTGATGTGCAAATGATTATTTTTTTGACATCCTCTTTCTATTAAAAGAACTGCAAGACTTATTTTAGCAGTTGCAGTGAGATCTGTAGGCTATAAATCTGCTTCTATGACTTATTTGGAACATGTTTAACCTTGGTCAAAACTGTGTAGCTGAAGTGATAGCAGAAATACGAGGAAATGTCTGTTCCAAGTGACACCTTGATAGTGCTTCCCATGTGGTCTTTGGCTGAGGGTTCACCTGCATGTTGTGGAAGATGCCTTGTGTTTGAGTTAAATAGTAAAGATGTGTGTGGTATTTTTTCCTTTTCTAACTTCATTTAGAATCAGAGGAGGAAGGGGAAGAACCTGAGGAAAGACAGCAGACACCTGAGGCTGTTCCTGATGATAGTGGTGCTTATTACGAGCAGACTGTCAGGTAATAATATCATATTAGTTGAAGTCAGATGTTGTGTAACAGACTGCTTATAGAATAGGTCAAGTGAATTTAGTGCTACTTGTGGTTTTTCCAATAGCAATCAAAAGATTTCTTAAACTAAACAGCTGAAACTAAACTGCTGTTAAGCTGAATGCAGAAACTGGATTTTCAGTACATGTAATGCTTTTGCTGCTCTACAGTGTAATAATACATATTTGTCACAGATTTTCTGTGATTCTGTTCTGGATGCATTCCTGTGTGACCTGCTCTAGATTGGATGGCCCTGCTCTGGCAGGGGGGTTGGCCTTGATCTCTAGAGGTCCCTTCCAACCTCTAACATCCTGTGATACAAAACTTGTATTCCTGTTCAACGTGGCCTTATTTAGACAGATTAACCTTCTTCTTTCTCTCGTATACAAGTGGTATTCCTTACCACCCAGTAATACAATCAAACACAACATCACCTCTTTTTCTTGCTTTTTGTGGTGCTGTATAATAGCAATGACATTGAGGAGCACCTGGAAGAGACAGCTGCAGAGGCAGAACCTGAGCCAGAGCCAGAACCCGAACAGGAACCTGAACCAGAGGTGCAGGAAGAAAAATCTGAGCCAGCATTAGAGGAGTCTGCTCCAGAAGAGGCTGTGGAAAAGAGTGCTTCTCCTGCTCCTGCTGATCCAGCTCCTGCAGTGCAAGAGGACTCCAGGGTAATGACAGTAGATGGCTCTTTTCTATGATGTGATGGCTTCATCAGTATGTTTGACTCTCCTGTTATTTTGCAGAGCATGATGCTTTCTCTGGCATGAGGAAAAATACCTGCAATTAGAAGTGTTCAAATGCTCTTATTTCTGCCCTCTCCCTCTCCTCTCTAAATTACTCTTCCCCTGACTAGTTGCCTCCTTTCTATTAGTTACTAAATAATAGCAGGTAACTGAAATTCTAGGTATAACTAATTGGTTAAAATACCAGGAGCTAAGGTAAAGCTCTGTGTGTTTGGTAGGTATGGGAATTGTAGCAGCAGTGAGAGGCTGGTTCCTTGTAAACAGACCTTCTGAAATTCTGAACAGACTGCAACCAATGGGTCTTATTGCAACTGGACATAGAATTTAGGAGCATGGTGGAAATGTGACTGCTGTTACACTAAGTCTTCTGAATTTAAATTATTTGAAGTAAGTTGTGGGGAAACTGCTAGTGGGTGCATCCTGAATATTGAGGACAGGTTAAAATTTGTTATCCTATGTCTGCTAGCTGGACTTTCAGGAATTTATTTCAGAAGGATTAAAACATCTGGAGTTGAGTTAAAATGATCCTTTTTTTCCCAGACATTTTCCTGGGCGTCAGTAACCAGTAAGAACCTCCCTCCAAGTGGAGCTGTTCCAGTTTCAGGAATACCACCTCATGTTGTGAAAGTACCAGTCTCACAGGTAGGAATCCAGCACCTAGAGAAGTTTGTGTTAAACGGGCTGACAGCAAACTGAGGTGGGGAAAAATATAGCTAAATCTACTTGCTTTTGATCTGAATTTTCTGGCTCCAAAGACTTGAAAATTCAATGTTTCCTGATAGAATTCCTAAAAATTATAATCATTAGTTTTTGGGTTGAGAAGGAACTTTTTTCATGGAGGAAAACCAGGGAATGTTCATGTGAGTGCTGGTTGTATTTGCTATCTAAAATGATTGCAACCTCTTTAATAAGAGGCAGCTTTTTCTTTTCCTCTGGCTATCTCATGGATGAGTTTATATTTTATAGAACTTTGAATGGAGTGACTTTTCAATTCTTAGTCAAGTGACTTGCTTTTAGTACATGTGAACATGTGACTAAAGTGCTTGTTAGCTCAAGTGGGTAGAACTATGATTTTTTTTTCCCTGTAGTTTCAGTTTAGTCTATCAAGAAACTGTTAGTGAACTCTTAAAAGCCGAACTCTATTATTCTGTCTATTCTTTCCTGTTAATTCCTTTTTGAATTTATACAGCCCCGCCCTGAGGCAAAGCCTGAATCTCAGACCCCACCCCAGAGACCTCAGAGGGATCAGCGAGTGAGGGAGCAGCGAACAAACATCCCACCACAGAGGGGTCCTAGACCAAGTAAGAGAAGCTACAGAGAATAAACTGTTTGCTGCTGTTTGGTGGTTTGGGGGAACAGTATGATGATTAAAGATTTGAAAGTTTCATTAATTTTGTCAGTAAGCATTTGCTGCCGGCTTTTAGGGGTATGATTATTTTAAATGATCTGAGTATCTGGCAAGCTGTAGAGCTGAATTTCACTAGTAGTTTGTTGAAGTATCTAGATTTCTACTCGGGTGTTTGGCTTCAGTCAGGTGACGAAGAAGAGTTACAGGCTTGCTAGTTTGCTTACCATTTTGATATAGGAATGGATAAATAGTGTGAACTCTTCTTAAAACTGGCTAGTTCTCACCATGGCTTATTTTCCTTTGCTGTGGGGACTGTTTTCCTAAACAAGTTTTAATGTTCCTCTTCAAGTTCGTGAGGGTGAGCAAGGCGACGTGGAGACCAGGCGGATCGTGAGATACCCAGACAGTCATCAGCTGTTCGTTGGGAACCTTCCCCACGATGTGGATAAATCTGAACTTAAAGACTTTTTCCAAAGTAAGTTAGTTGTTTTGCTGAGCTCTTGGGGCTTGGGGGTTGCAGCCATATGTGTGGTTAACAGAACATTCTAATGTATGACCCAAGAACTTGGCTTTTCTCTTGCAGGCTATGGCAATGTTGTTGAACTCCGTATCAACAGTGGTGGAAAGCTCCCCAATTTTGGGTTTGTGGTGTTTGATGACCCTGAACCAGTTCAGAAGATCCTTAGCAACAGGGTAAATAAAATTCTAGACAGTGGGTTTTGGTCTGTTGATAAGTGTTTTTCACATTATTCTAACAAGAAAAGATTCTACTTGATCCCTTTGACCTTTCTGGAGCATCTTCAAGTAGGTGTGATGTCTTTCCCTGCTGTTACCAAGATTTGTGCAGCATTTGTACAGACGTCTTTTGTCATTGAAGTAGCTTTTAACAACTTGGGTGAACATGAATTTCTTAATTATAGAGCCTTTTTCCAGTGGGAAGTTGCTGAGCTCTGCACAGGAATCAGGTAACTAGCATTCAGGAGAACAAAGTAGAAAGAGTGGGAGTCTGTGGACAAGTAGAATCTTGTTTGTTGAAGAGGTTGGAAGGGAGAAGCTGTACTAGTGTGCAGGTTGAAAAGAGTCTCTACTAACAAAGGCAGGAGGTACCTGCTCAGCTTGTCAGCAGTGATTGCTAATGCAGAATGTGCACCCTGTGTCTGTGGTGTGGTGGTAGGCCCTGTCTGAATGCAGAGCAGCTGTGGTGTGCTGGCTTATAGTACAGCTTTTCACCAGGTAGGGATGTCCCTTCTTGAATTCCTTACTCTGCACAGCACTGTTACTGCTATGTTTCTGTTCTTAACTTGAGACATAACTTGAGTGCAGTTTGTTCTGAGTTTGGGATATTTCACATAGCTAGACACCTTTTGCTGTGGTTTGCCACCAGCATTTGTGGTAATGCTTGATGAATTAATGCTTATGAAGCCCAGCAGCCCTAGAACTCTTGCAGGGAGCTGGTTCAAGATCAGAATGCTGATGGAGAGTTGATTCCTGGGCTGAGCAGTTCCATTGTGGTCTAGGGTAAAGTCAAAACCAGACCTAAAAGCAGGTGGAGTAAATGTGGCTGACTTTGGCCTGAATTGGCGGGGGAGCAAGTACTACAGAGACAGTTGGTCCTTAAGCTGGTTCTTAGGTGCCAGCAGTATGTGGAACCTTCAGCAGTGACTTAAGCTTGTGTATTTGAGCTTTGCTGAAACAAACCAGAGATGTTCCCTCCCAAATTCAGAGAAGGGAGTAAATGGCAGCCACTACCTTCCAGGGCAGGCTTTGAATGTGCAATAGTTAGTGCACTCAAAAGTCTTTCCTGCAAGCCTGTGTGAATGCTTAAGTTAGAATGGATGGGCATAGTTTCCTGAAATAAGATACTATTTTTGATAGACTTAAGTCTATATAAAAGCCCTGCTTTGAACAGCACTGAGCTCTGTTTGTAGTACCACTGGGTGAAGTGCTTTGCAAATGGGCCCAGGACTTTGGGCAAAGATGCACGTCCTGAAGCAGCAGGACTTTTTTCTTTCAGGATAAGCTTTGCCATCATGAGTTTAAAAGGCTGTGGTAGACTGTATGCCAGTGAAGCTAAACCTGATGACTGCTGCCTGTTGTGAAAAGTGGGAGTTTAGCCTGGAGTGGGTGATAAGGCTGTGATGTGATGCTTGGATCTTTGTCCAGCCCTGCTGACAGCTAGAGGACAATGTGCTTCATCCTCAGATCTGTTCTGTAGCCAGTTCAGCAGAAGTCAGTGGCTGGTCTTTCCATTTGATGAGAAGTGTTGTGCCAGTGATGGGTTGTATTTTTCAGTTTCCTGTTTATCTAACTGCAGGAATAATTTGAAACTGAGTCCTTATTCTTGTAGTTTGTTGGTTCTTGCAGCAAAGCCACAGGATTGGGTGCAGAATTTGACTGTTCCCATTTCCTAGTCACCAATCGTAAACCACTTCAATTTCCTTTTGTGGAGAAGAGGATATGAGACCAGGCTGCAAAAAAATCTGCTTGACTTTGAAGAGTGAGGGGTGAGCCATTAATGACAGTGCCTTTTCTGCTTTTGTTGCAGCCCATCATGTTCAGGGGAGAGGTACGCCTGAACGTGGAGGAGAAGAAAACACGAGCTGCCAGGGAGGGCGACCGCAGAGATAACAGACCACGTGGACCTGGAGGCACTCGTGGGGGGCTGGGAGGTGGGATTCGAGGGCCTCCACGTGGAGGAATGTCCCAGAAGCCAGGATTTGGAGCTGGAAGGGGGATCGGGCAGCGCCAGTGAACGCATCCCGGATGTTGACATGGTGACGCAAACCCTTTTTCCTGCAGATTTGTGAATTTCAGCCTTGGGTATCTTGGAATGTGGCCCTAGCCTGTTATAGACTGCTACGTTTGATACTATTTTGGCCCTTTTTTTGTTTGTGTTATGGTTTTGTGATTTTTTTTTTTCCTAGTCCTTGTCCCAGATTCCAGCTTTGTGGAACAATGTTTTAGGAAAAGTGGATTTTAAAAAGAAAAGAACTGAATTTTCTTGCTCACCTCAAACTTACGGACTGGATTTTTTTGGTACCAGTGGTTTTCCTAAAGGAATGTCTCTAATTTTTTTCTTTTTTTCTTTTTTCTCTCTCCCCTTTCTACTGAATTTGAGTGCGTTTCAGTCAGTGGAATATATTTCACGTGCATGCATTCAAGAGCCTGTAGGAAAACATAGTACTTGGCAAGCATTTCAAGGGCAGAAAAGCAAAACTATTGATCTCTTTTTGAGGGTCATATGAACATCCTCTGGTCTGGAGATACTGCCACTTGAAAAATTGACATTCACCCTTCTCTTTGGGGCGCTGTAAAAGTGGAATAATGGGTATCCATAGAATCTTTTTTTTCTTTTGATACATGATCACAGAAAGGAATTCGAACTACTGTTTTACCACTTTAAAATTTTGGATTGTGGGATAGGTTTTAAATGTCTAGAACTTGACTCTTGAAACACTTTTCCTGAACTTGTGAAATTTTTTATTGAAATAGGGAGTTTTTTTCATGTTTAGTTTGTATTTGTATAAAAAAAAGCAAAATTGTTGTGCCTTCTATTTATCTCTCATTCCAGTCTTGGCAAATTGTTTAAAAAAAAAAATAAAAATAAAAAAGGTCTAGATTTGCTTTATCAAGTCAAGAGTATGTTGGAGTTTTTCCAAGGGGAAGAGGTTCTTCCTTCAGTCACTAGACTTACTAGGTAGAGGTGTTTATAGCTGAAGTTTCTAATACCTTCTGTTCATCAATTTGGCTGCATTTAAATAACTGAAAAACAGTACTTTCTGGATGCAGGATTTGATTGTTTTGACTTGAGACTGGGCAGGCCCTGTTCCAAAGGTTACAAAAGTACAACTGAAGAAATACGTCTCTCACATCCTTTACAGTTCAAGCTACTGTATGTAATAAGTTTTTTACAGTTTAGGCAGTAGTTTCCTCTCCTGTTTCTGCAAGACCTGAAGTGGATGGCATTTTTGTCAGAAGCACAGGAGGTGCCTGTCTGTCATGGTGTTAAAGGTGTTGAACACTCACTGCCTCTGAAAAGACAAGACTGAAAATAAAATACAAAACTGGGTAATTTCAATCAAAGATCTTGCAAGACTCTAGTGCACAAAGCAGTATTTCTGTAATCCATGGCATTAAACATTTGGATGAAGGTGGCAGGTTTGAGTCTACACCAGACCTTCAGAGCTCTTGGTAATACAAAAGAGCTGCTGTTGAACCCTGACACAGATCAGTGAACTTGTTTCTGTGTTTTCTGATGCTGTGCATATGCAGTATCTCTGCTGCCCTCTGCTTGCTTTAAAGCTGGAGCACAGTCGTCCTTGCCCAAAGGGCAGGCAGGTATTACCTGTTCCAGAAGAGTAATTTTTGGTTTTCCTTGCCAAGCTCAGTGGTTGAGCCTGGTTGTACTAAATGTCAGTGGAGTTTTGGTTTCTGTTTTATCTTCATCTTCAGCTCTACTACACTGTTTGTCCCTTCCTTATGAATATTTAATGGATTGACTTGCTTATGATCTGTTCTTGAAGACTTAAATAGCTCTCATCCAGTTCACCAAGATAAGTGACAGCAGTGTCTGTGGTGTGCTCTCACAGCCAGCCTACTGGAGATATATCTTGCTTCCTCTTGTGGTGGTAACTGGTATTTGTTTTTAAATTAAAAAAACCTTTCTACTTTTTCATGTCAGGAATGACTGAGGTGGAAGTGTGCAATGGAAGACTTTCACAGAACTCTGGCCTTGTTTCTGATATTGCTTCTCATTTGTTGGGTTTCTACTGTTGGTGTTAAATCCAAGACTTCAGTGACAAATTGCACTTCAGACTTATCAAGGGTTTTTAGTAGAAGCTCTTATAGTTCTTAATAACCAAATGTGCAAAGCACCTGTAAGGCTAAAATACTGTCTGTAGTGGGAGTTGGACAATTCTGGCTTCTTGTCATCTGGTTTGAGAAAGCTGAGGAATGTCAGTGGTGAATTTAAAAACCTATAAGGTGAAGTGTTTGCTTGTTTTCACATGACTCACAATCTCAGTATGTTCACCCAGAGAGTGATGTTCTTGTCGTAGATGACAGGCAAAATAAAGTACTTGAAATTTGGGAATGTAAAAAAAAAAAAACTTCTCAAAAGCAAGTTATGTTGACAGCATCTTGAACAACATCGTAGAGTGACTCAGGATTTGTGTTTTGGTTGTTCTGTGACTAGCTTATAACAAGGTATACTGAAAAGACCTGCTGTAAAATGTTGTCACACTGGCTTTTTTGTTTAAACTTTCTGCTAGCCTCAAGCCCTTCTATTTTCTGCATATAGCTATGCTGTTAAAACCTCACTATCTTGTGTCTAAGGTCTTCAGTGCTTTGCATACATTACTGGTGAAGGTGACTGTGAAGAAGCTGTGATTTCATTTGCCTCAGCTGACTGCTGTGAGCTAGAATGGCTACAAGAAGGCTACCTCAACCATGGCAGTCTAACTCCAGATGGAAAATGCTACTGCAAAGCCTTGAAGGAGTCAGACTCTGCTCATGTCTCCCTGCTGGCACCTCCACTCCCACTGAGACAGTGAGGTGGTGCTTGGTGAATACTCTTGATGTCTCAGTGCTCTGCAGGGCGTAGGAGGTGGAGAAAAGCTGGTCAGATCTATCACAGGTTGCTTTTGCACCCACATGAGCCACATGGACAGTGTCAGGAACAGCCTTAATCTGCCCCTCTGAGAGCACAGTGGGGTTCCTATATGAGTAGTGTGAGCTGGTCTCTTCTGGCTCAGCCTAACAGTGTTAAGTAAGAACAAGACTGTTTTATATACAGTTGTTTCATATGACCTGCAGCAGAACTGGAAGCTGTGCTGCCTTTGCTGCCTTTTCTTTGGTTAAGGGTGTTATACAATTAACTAGGCTTAGTTAGCCCCTTTTCTTGTGCAGGGAGACTCCTCCTGGAGATTCTCCTCAGGATTAGCAGACTTGCTTGGGGCTGTTGTGTGAAGAACTGAAATTTGTGGTGAGGACTGCAGGTGTTTGCAGCTGAGGATTCAGGCAGGGATCTCTTGTTTTACAGGGCTCTCTTTACAGGTTCTTTTTAAAATATTTTAATTTTTTCAAGAATTTGCTCAAAGCTGAAGCTCTAGTCCTTGTTGTGCACTATACACAAACAGGCAAGTGAGGTGATGAGCAAGCTACTGGAAGTAGATCTTTGCAGAGAGCATTTACTCCTGGTGTAGGAAATGGCCTCTGTGCTAACGTGCTGTGTGGTAACAGTGAGCTCTGACTTGAATCTGAATGAGGAACATTCTTCAGCAGCCCTGCATGGAAGGGATGCCCTTTAGACCTGGGAGGCTGCTTTCCTTGGTGAAAGGATGGTTCTCAGTGCAGGTAGGAAGGTCTCTGCAGCTGATGAGATTCTGAGCAGGTGATTCAGCACCTCTGAGGGATGTCTTTTGAAACATAAATATTTTGAAACATTTGAATACATACAACATGTATTTTGAAATGTTGGGTTTTTTGTTTCTCTACATGCTGCCTGGGGCTATGAGCACATGGCACACTAGCAGTTTCCCTGACTTGTGCATGCTTTGGCAGGAAGCAATTATCTTGGTGATTATTTCATTTCCCAGCAGTACAGTTCTTACCCTGCCTGGTAACTTCAAAAACTGCTCTCCCCAGATCTTGATAATCTCATTCACATGTTGTGTGAAAGATGGATCAAGGAGGGGTTGTTAATGGCTTATCTGCTTGGGAGATGTAAAGCAATTAAGTAAAATGCTTTCAAACTCTATTCTTTAGATTTTAGAGTAATGGTGTATTCTCAAATAGTTTTGAAGGGCAGGATGTTGCCCTTCTATTTTTCTGTCACAAAACACCACTTGCCAGTCTGAGTGTGATTTGCTGTTGCATCTGGTATTTCAAACTTGACAAAGCACCTGACTGTGGATGGAAAAATGTTTTATTGCGTCTATATTTGAGATTCAGCATTGAGTGGCAGTCCTTTAACATTCTGAAAAGTGCAGACATCCTAAATGACTAAGGTCAGGTCATTTAACAAAGAATGTTAAGAATATATAAATATACATTAATGTATATATAGAATATATAAATAATGCCATGTCCTAGCTTGCAAAATGACATGTGAAATACCTTTTTTTTTCCTTTATGTGGACCCTAGGCCCAAACAACTATGCTCCTTGCTAGAACCTGTGGAAAGTTGTGCCTGACTTCAGAATCTAGGGTATTGTAAAGACAACTCAAACAGAACTTTGTCTGGGTATCTGTTGTTGCTGTGTGAAAGGCCAGACAGACATTTTATAAGGACTAGAGATGTGATGCATCCCTCTTGTGGGAAAACTTCCTTCTCCTGCCTGGACTTGATCTTGACTCCTGGGAAATGAAGAGTAATGGTGTTAGCAACACTGTTAGCCTTGCAGGAGTCTGAAACAGTGAGGAGCAGTTCAGGAGTCTGAATGCTATGGCTGGTACTGCTGCTGCTGTAGGAATCCCTTTGTGGGGTGGAGCTTGGGAGGTCACAGATGGGAGAGGTTATTTTTCAGGATAAAAGGCTTAATGGTAGGGCTGGTCCCTTGCCTTATTTTCATGAACTGCTGCATTAACACAAACAGCAGCAGTGTGGGCTGCAGCATGGAACATCTGGCCCTAAAAATCCATGGAGAGAACTTCAGAAAAATCTTTTATTTTATTGGAATCAGCATGAATGTATGATTCAATAAATAGATCTTTATATACATACAACAGCAGAAACTTTACATTCCATCTTCAAACTGCTGAAATAGAACTTCTGTTTTAAAATTTTTTTACAAGCCAGAAAAATAATCTGCCACTGTTTGTGTGGTCATGCAAACTGGATAAGATACAGGTTTATTTCATCATGATGTAAAAATGCTGCTTTTAAGGAAACAGTTGCTTTGCACTCTGATCAATGTAGCAAAATATCCTTAAATGGAGTGTAAGGCCATACCAATTTTGTGTATCTATCTATGTATATAATAAATTCATATAGAAAAGACAGGTAGGTCTCAAGGTGGGTAAGGAGAAGACATGTAAACACTTAATGATTAAACTATTCTTTTTGAAGAATTTTACGTCCTAAGTTTTAAGCATGGGCACACTTTTTATATACTGTATTTTTTCTAGTCCCCCTCTGTTCTTGAGGGGAGAGTAGCATGGAAATTAATAAGCACTGACTTTTTTCCCATTTTTTTTCTCAGGCTTGTGTTAATGAACCAGCAGAGGTACTCGGAGCACTTGAGTTGCCCACTTCTCTCTTCCTTTGTAACTTAACTCCAGGGATTAATTCCTACTCTGTAAATACTTTATCAGCATCTCACAGGAGATAATAAAATTTTAGCACCTACCTTGCAAGGAAGAAAACTAAACCAACTGAATATGAACTATTTCAACACCTGCTTTAAAGAAGCTTATTTGATGTTAAAGGGAGATGAGTTTTGTCCTCTTGACAGCAGCTGCCTCTTTTTCCTATGCTTAAGTTGATTAAACCGGGGTGATTTTAATGCCTCTGCTTCCTTCTGAGGTCTCATTAAGATTGTAGAATGAAAAGAAAACTCTGGCCTTGTTGCCAGTCCTCTTCTGATTATGAACAAGCTTGAGAAAATACCCATATCCTGATGTATGTATTTTTTAACAAGCACACACAGAAAACAGTAAAAGTAGTTGAAATCTGGGTGAGTTTACAAAAGAGCTTTGATAAATGGGCTCTGAGGGATGTGTGTGTCAGGAGGGTGTGATCCCCCGTGGGCTGTCCTGGCCCTTTGTGGGAGGGTTTGTCCCACAGCTGAGCACTTGCTCTGTGTTGGAAACCCTGTGTTCTTACCCTGAGCTCCACGGGAGGGTGGAGGGTGAGTGGGATTGCCCTGGGGGGGTCAGGGGCTGCTGGCAGAGGGATGGAGCAGCCGGTAACATCTTACACTCAGCCCGGCTCCTGGCCCTGCTGTCAACAGCATCAAAGCACTGTTGTACTTTGCAACAAATGAGCCTCAGTAAGCCAAGCTTTGGAAACAAAGATTTGCTTCATGAAATGGCTTACAGATGGGAGAGATACAGAAAATAGGATGAAACAATGCCACTACTTAATAGGCTTTTTTCAAAAGTTTTTGCGAGATGTTCTTCCTGAACACAGGGAAAACATCCTCTCTATATGCTGAACTGCTTCTGTTTTTCTGTTTTCAATCACAGTATTCCTGCTCTGTGTGTTTGTCTCCCATCTAAAGTGAAACTAAATGTGCAATGGTTGTCCTAAAGAGAAATACCTTAAGTATTTCTAGTTTTCTTCTGAAGATAAACTTTCATTTACAAAACAATGTAAATGGGTGTGCGTTTCTAGTTGGAAAGGAGAAATTCCTGGGTCCTTTCCTCTTTTTTTTTTTTTTATATCATGTAAGTTTTTGTTTACTCCACAGGTTTCATATAATAAGCATGATATGCTGTACACTGTGGTGGAGTGTGAGTAGACTACACAGTCCATAAAATGTCACTGTCCACAGTGATGTTGTCCCTGCTTACAGCTGTTGTATGGTCGTGGGTGGTTCCAAGCAGCTGTTGGGACAAGCCTCTGCATCTTCAGGGTTCAAAGGCTGCTTCCAGAAGGGTGTTCACTGCTGCAGGGATGGTAAACAGCAATGAAATATGCTGTGGCCTTTGCATGTCAGGCCCTTTTTGGGTGAGGTCCTTAATGTCTTGCTTCATCTTTACATCTCTCTATAGAGCTCTTAATTCACTGATGTTTTACTGTATCCCAAACGCGTGTGAATGGCTTCTAGCACAGTTGCCTTCAGTTCTTTCAAAACAATCATCTCTCCCTGCAGCTTGGTAAGTCCATGGAAGAAGAGGTGAGCTCTGGCCATGGTTAGCACTGTCAGTACGTTGTGGCCAGACTCAGGAACCACACAAACTTCTCTTTCTGTGTGCAAATTCCATTTCACAACAGGCTTTGAGATCCTCCAGGCAGTATATTCCACATGCACGTGGTGAGTTAAGTCACTTGGCCTTTGTGCCTTAATGTCTGTGTGTCACCTTGTCAGCCTCTGCAGTTGGCTGGTGTCTCCTGAGCTCCTGCCCTGGTCACAGGGAGTGCAGGGCTGATTGTACAGGGAGATGCTCCAAGCTTGCAGTGGCCAGCGGGGTGGAGCTCAGAGGCAGGGTTCAAGCACAACAGATTGCTCTTCCCAGCCAGTTATGTGGGTTACATACCTGTCTCAAATTCTCCCATAACATCACTGTCTTGACCTTAATGTTTGTTTCCCCAAGATTCCCATTTGGTTACCCCCAAAGCTGACAGATCACCACATTAACCCACTGTCTTGACCTGATTTAAGGAGGGATGTATTAATTGTGGTGTTGAAATGTGTGTGTCTTTCAACTGCCCTGTCAAGTTTAGTAGCCCTGCTCAGAGCTGGAGGACTCAGCCTGGGGTGGAGGTGCTGTTCTTAGTTCTCCACTTTGAGTAGGCTAACATAGGGATTTGTCAGCTTGGTCCATGCTGCTTCTGAGATTATTTTCCCTGCTTACTTCTCATCTAACTCTGGAATTGGAAGAATACAAGTGTTTTAGAAACATAAGCAAGTTTGGGAAGAGATGGACAGAAAGTAATAGTCCCAAGTTCATTGTAGGCAAAGCAAAGTGTTTCAAAGCCCTTGTTCAGCTTCCTCAGCCTAGGCCAGTGTAAGGTAAAGGAACTTGTGCTCCCTTCTGCTAAGACTTTGTTGGGTCAGCCTCTACCTGAGCATTTGTTGTAGGGCTGGGTTCCACTGCTGTGACCAATAGCACAGTTATTTAGAATGGTAAGGAGAGGCTCTAATGATAGCCTAATTGATTAGTGTTGAGCTTTTTGTGGTGGGTTTGGTTTGTTTTATTTTTCCTGATTAAAAAGTGGGATTGATGGCAAATGGAAGTATGCATCTGATCAAGGACTTGCCAGAATTGTTCATTATACTCCTGCCTATGAAGAACACAACTATGTCCCTCACCTTAGTGTGCAGTTGTTCAGCAAGATGCATTTCCAGCACCATTATGTTACAAAGGTCATCCCTTCTTGACTTTCTTTCTTATTTGCTGGTTTCTTGAGCTTTGTTTTAAGAGGTGACACTGCCCATGCTGTACCATACTTCTTCCTCCATGGGACAAGTCCAACCTCATTAATTCTTTCTGGTCCCTCAAAGAACAAGCAGCAGTATTCAGAGTCTCAACTCCCTCGAGGACCACATGGACTGGAGTTGCAACTGTGATTGCACTTCAGTGAGGAGTAAGTACTATAGGCTCCTGTAACTTGATCTATGAGTTTTGATCTGCTCTTCTTCATTTCTCATCTATAATCCCTGTACTCGCTCTACTCTTGGGTAGGGAGCTGAAATTTTAGGACTCCTAACATGCCTGAGGAGCAGAGCTGGACTAGAAGCTGTGGTCACAACACAGTTGTGGCCACCTGTGGCACATCACAAGCTCCAGAGCTGCCCCTGCTCCTCAGGGGCTCGAGTGTTTCTTTAGCTCATCACAAGCAACTGTGATGAGGGAACTTTTAAACACATGTAAGTGCATATCCAGGAGAGGTGCCTAAGGCACCACCCTTGGCACAATCTCTTCAATATTGCATAGTTTCAGTTCACTAAAGGTCACTGTTTGGGGATTAGGTGTAAGCAAAAAGCACTGAAGGCCAAGCCCCAGTTCTGCTGTGGGTGGGAGCTGAAGCCTGTTGATCTCTGCAGGGCTATGATGGGGCAATACTGATTTAATCAGCTCTACTGTGATTGTCACTGGGGGTGTCTTCGCTGCAGGGCTGATTCAGACTTGAACCTGGGGCTGTAATTTAGTGCCCAAATTCTGTGGTGTGCTCAACCCAGGCCAGCTGGCTCAGCTGGTCTGTTGCCTGAAGTTTCATTCCTTTTTTTTGTCAGACCAGTAACCCAACAGTGCCCCAATATTGCCAAGCACCTAAATAAGGCAGACCTGTCTTCCTATAGACCCACTGGGGAGGGAGACTTCGGCTTCCTATGATGCTAACAATCCTGGGACCAGCTTCCCCAAAGCCTTGGCATCAAAAGCTACTTGTGAGCTCTGTGCCCCTCAGAGTTGGCAGCTCTGGGCCAGCTCTACCTGTCCCTGCTTGTGCCAAGCTGGACATGCCTGCCATAGCAATGACACACTTGCAGCTCTAAGGCAGGGCACGTAGTTAGTGCTGGTACCATGTGCCACAGCCAGGCTCAGCCAAGCTCCCTGGGTAGGTGAAGGTGGTGTCCTTGTTTGGCTTAAACCACTTAAGCAATTCAAGTGGCACATCTATAAATAAAAGCTAATTTGAAGCCAGGCTGATGGCTTATTTATGGTGGTATCATCCCATGCCCAGAAGATGGATGATTTTGTACAGGAAACACCAGTGTATCTGAACCTCAGGCTGGGAACAGATAGTAGGGTTTTGAATCCTCTCTCCTTGCTGAGGACTACTGCTGCTGGGAAGCTGCTGAGGTCCCTCTCCCTTGTGCTTTTTGTGGCTGTTGGTTAGGAGTAGTGTCAGCACTAAGCACACCCTGCAAGCCCCAGAAGTGATACTCTGAGTGCTGATGAGACAAAGCCAACGTGAAGCCATCCCAGCCTTCCCACAAAGCAGCAACATCCCCTTGTGCTGAGTCTGCTCCCAGGGCATGTACTCTCCCTGCACGTGTCCTGGGCCAAAGCCTGGCTAACCCATCTCCAGCACTGCTGGGAGCTGGCCCTGTCCCATGGTGGGCTTCAGCACTCCCCCAGGAGCATTAATGTCACAAACACGAGGCTCCCTTACAATTTCTACTCAGAAACCAGCTAGTGAAGTGCATGAGGACTGCAACTTAGGTTTGCTAGGCTTGGAATCACAATTACTTAATATAATCTCTTAGTTCCTGCTGCCAGCTTGACTCTTGCATCATACATGTTCTCACTGTCTGCCTTGAGTGCCAGGAGGACACAGTGGTGTGGCATGCAAACAAACCTCTCCTATTGCTTTTCCTTCCCCTTCTCTTCCCATCTATGCCAGGATCCTCATTTGACAATTTAACCAGTAATTTCCTCTGCTAGTTGCTGAAATCATCCCTCTATTTATAGACTGCCAGGTGGTTTGTGTCCTTTGCCACATTACGGTACCAGGAGCTTGGGTCCTCTGCTGACAGTGTGGTACTGGGACAACACGATGGAGTGAGTGAGGGTAGAGAGAAACCAAGAAAGCTGCAGACCCCACAGACAAAAAGTTCAGCCCACTGCAGGGGAGATGGCAGGTTGGGATTCCTCACCTGGCTTAACCTGTGCTTCCTGTTGCCAAGCTAACTCCAGGATCTCCAGCCCAGACTGTGCTTCAGTGTTCCCTCAGTGTGGGATCACCCGAGGACATCACCCAAGGGCTGCTCATCTCAGCAATTCTCAGAGGAGAATGACTTGCCTAGTGCAAGCACCAGTGTCTCCTCATCAGCTGTAAGCAGAGCCTGGAGTAGCTCTGAGCAGATGCCCTGTGCAAAACAGGCAACTCTTCCTTACCTGTTGCCTTGGTCACAACAACTTATTTCTCCTGTGGCCCTCTGCTGCACACCACAGTAGGAGGAGACTGGGAATATAAGAACCTGATTTCCAATAGGCAGCTGCTATATAGCTGGATCATTGCTAAACATGGAGCCCTACAGGGATACCAGCCCAAAATTTTTCCTTCCCTCTGATTTCTGCTGCTCTGCTTTCACACAGACCTTGCTGGCCACCCTTGCACTGCCTGGAGTCCTCTTTGTGCATGGCTTTCTATGATAGCACTTCTGGTAACTGTTACCCTGCCTGCTCAGGAGAAATTGTTTTATTGACATATTCTGATCTGTATTTCCCTACCTGTGCCAGGCCCTTCAAAGGTTGCAGAGCTGAGGAACTTAGCTCTGTAGAAATGGGAGTTCAGGTGGTGAAGGAAGGGAGATGAGCAGAGAAGAATGCAATATACTTGAATGAGGGAGGAAGGAGACTTGTG
The DNA here is from genome assembly GCF_000691845.1 of Merops nubicus. NCBI lineage: Eukaryota > Metazoa > Chordata > Aves > Coraciiformes > Meropidae > Merops > Merops nubicus. The sequence goes on from NW_008611387.1 coordinate 30,870, forward strand.
TAGATTCATTTGAGCAAGAGAGATGTGCAATTGCCCTGAAGAAATAATTGTGAAGGAGATGAAGGGATGGGAAGACTTAAAGGACCTGAAGTAATTTTGAAGATGCTAAAATGAATGAGTATTAGCTTCTGCTCTGGTGCTCATCCTGGCACCCAGAAGAACAATCAAGTATCTCAATTTTCTGCTCAAATAGTATACAGTATCCATACAAATGATGGAGATCTGTTGGAGCAGCACAATATACCCCTTACATCTCCTTTGGAGGAGAAGACAGGAGAGTGCCAGGTGCTTTCTAGCAGGGAAGGGATCAGCTGCTTCTTTTACTGAAGTGAGCTCTGTGGGATGCTCTGGCAGGGCAGGACCTGCTGCTTACAGGAGATGCCTGATGTAGGTAGGATTGGTTTTGAGGGAGAAGGGTCCATATTACACTATCTTCTGCTGCTGGTAGCAAGGTTTTGGAGCAAGGAGTGGGGTATTGAAGAGGTGGTCTCTGGCACAGGGATAAGAGCTATGTTTTATTAAGGAATGGTAGTAGAATACAAAAATATGATTATATAAAATCTGTGAAAAAATATGGCACCATTTAAAATACTCTTCTCCTTTCATCTGTTCCTTTCTTTTTTTTTTGAAAAAATATGTTTTAAATACTTCTAGCCTTTTCCCACCAGCATTAGGAAACTAAGCACAGTCTTCAAATTACAACCGAGACAAAGGACAACTGATAGTATAATATGAGTTGTCTTGAATTTGCCTTAACATTAAAGATCTTCAAAAGAGGCAGGAAAAAAATAAGCAAACCCAAGCCTTCCAGAAAAGTCTGGGGAGAACAAGTAAGTGTTTCTGTTCACAGGATGTGAGAACATTCAGCACCGATGCTTTTTGGAATGAAGTCCCTCAGCCCTGACCAGCAAAGGCTTCTAGGGCAGGAGGGAGGAGGGAGGGCACTGCCAGACCCATGAAGCAAATGCCCCTGCCTGTGTGGGCATTCTGATGCTTTGCCAGGGTCAAGGCTAAGCCTGCAGTCTGTACCAGATCACAGGCTCACTGCTCTGTCCTGGACCCTCTTCAGCACCTCTTTCAGATTGCCATGGTACTGGCATCCCAGGCAGAAAGCTGCTTTAATGAGGAATTAATGTGGGGAATATCTCATCTACTGGACAAAAAAAATAAAAAGTTTATCCTACTTTTCTTCTTTTCCACAGTATTTCTAGAGATGGAAAATTAATTCCTACTCATAAAGTGATAAGTTTCCAGCAACATCTGGTAATAATATTGCTTGGGATAAAGCTCCATTTTTCCAAAAAGTCCAGGTGAATTAGGATCCTATTTTCTCTCTTTACTTCCAGCCTGACTGCTCTGTATTTTATTCAGAGTTTTTGCTTTTAAGCCTTGTTCTTAACAAAAGTGAACAACGACTGAGTTAAATTCCATCAGTATGCCTGGAAGCCACCTTGCAATATCAAATCCTGTACATTCTTATTAATATATGTAATTGCTGGCACTATTAAAGCAGCCTACTTTGAAGATGAGATAGGTTATCAAAGCGAATTCTGTTGCAATAGAGAGACTAAACACAGCTTAGTACAGATGGAGAAAAATGTTTGATTTTTGAAAACTGCACAGACTTGCCAGGGGCTTCTAGGACAGTCTAAGGTCTTGCCTACGTGATGAAACTGCCTGGCAGGACATCTGTGGGACAGCTACCTCAGCACTGCCAGACCTTTGCCAAGACCTCAGCGTGTTTCACATTGGGATGCAAGTGCTGCTCGCTATCACCATGCAGACAGCCCTGGGGCTGGAAAACAGCCTGGATGGAAACTCACTGCTTAATGAAGAGAGAGTAATGCTGCTTACAGGGAGCATCAAATGGACCTGGTGCTTGGCAGAGCCAAACCAGATGCAAAGGTAGGTAGGCAAATGTGTAATTTTTACTTCAGTCCCTAAACTCCCGTGGGCTTCACTAGCAGCTGAAGTGCTTTTGTAAGAGCAGGAAGCACAAGTATCTTTCTGGCTATTTTTAGTCCCTAATTTAGCCTCTTCTGGCCTTACGTAGTGCTAAGAAGTGACACTGGAGCTCTAGCAGAGCAGTAACTGTGAGCTTATATACATCTCCAAGCAATAAATCTAGGATAAACATGGTCTTCCTCTTCAATCCTGAGGCCTTTCTCTAAAAGCAGAATGGAGGGAGGTGGAAATGTGTCCCTTCTCCTTGCTCTGGTCTTGCCCTTGGGATGTAGGTTCAAAACTCACTTGGGTGGGAGGATGGTGCATGGGATTTTTAGCAGCCTGTGGGTGATTCCTTCGAGCAGCCCCAGCTGGGAAGGGCACCCACAGCCCTGCAGCTGGCTGTGCCCTGCTGAGCCACCCCAGCTAGCCTGGTGAGACTGCAAGATAGAGGCAGGAGCTTTTTTTGCCCCGATGACAGTGATCTGTGGCTGCTCCTCTGCGTGGGCTGCCCAGCCCCTGCCCTACTGCTGGGCAGGGAGGGAATTCCCTGGCTGTGCCCCTTCATCTCGGAGCAGGACGTGCCCTTTGCAGTCGCAGAACCCGCGGCTGGGATGCCCGGCTGGCTCCCTGCAGGCAGAGCTCAGTCCTTCAGCCAGCAGAACCAGAGCCAGCAGCAGAGCTGGGCTCTAGCCAAGGCTCGGGAAGTTCTCCTAGCATCAGAGAATGCCCGTGCTCCTCAGCCTGAGATCTGCCCACTTGGGAAGGCGCTGGCTGCCAGGGGAAGGAGAAGTCCTCAGCCCACAGCTCTTCTGCTGCCCCAGCAGAGGGAGGGGTGAGGTACTGACTCACACTGCTATCTCATGACCTTTCCCTCTCTCACCCAGCACAAAGGGACTCAGAAAGCTACGTGGCCTTTGCCAAAATGTTAGGAAATATTAGGATTTGCCCTAGTCCACACAGTGACCATCCTGTTTTCTTTGCTTTTCTCCTGGTTTTTTTTTCTTGTTGTTTCTTACCCATGGTTTGTTCCTTTTTTTTTTTTTTTTTTTTTTTTTTTTCCTTTCTATTTTTCTTTAAATAAAGTGTATTTAGTGCTGGTAAAAGGTGCTGATTTGGCAGCCTTGGAGAGGGGTGTTCCTCTACTCAGCCCACGAGAGGCTTGACTGCATTCTGAGCTTTCTCCTCTTGGCACCAGCCCTGTGCTTGGTGAGCTCACAGGTCCACGTGCTTCCTCTGCCTCCTCCCATAGCTGTGCTGGTTGGCACCCCCATCACTGAGCATAGGCTCCCACCTCCCAGGCTTAGATGTTGCTGATCTGGGCCAGACTGGACCTGACAGTGCAAGAGGGCACTTTGCTGTGAGCTGTTCCAGCTGCCATGGAGTATGCAGCCTCTGCAAGCAGGAGCTTCTCTGGTCCCTGCAGCCCAGGTCAGCTCTGGTCCAGTCCTGAGCTAGGAGATGGAGCAGAGGAAGGAAAATGGAAGCACCCCTTGGGTGCCACTTGTCTCTCTGCCGTGGTTTAGTGCCTAATGCAGGCCTGACCCCAAGTGCTCCAGTGCAGACTGATTGTCTCTTCCTTCACGCTCTTTTACCTGTCTCACTAAAGTGCAAACGAACCCGCCTGAATCACCCTGGGTGGTGCAGCCTGGCTCATGCCCAGGGTCCCAGAGAGGCAAGTGGGCTACCAAGCCCTTGATTTGCCCTTGCCAGCCCCAAGCCAGGCTTTCAAATAACACCCTGGAGGTGCTTGGCACTTGCCCCCTGCCCCAAACACCAACATCAACCTGTGCTACCGCTTGGCCAAAGGGAAACCCCTTTGGTCACCCATTCCCACCTCCCTCCCCCCTTCCCCATCCCCCACAAACTGTGCCAACCTTCCCCAGCACTCTGCTGGGTAGCAGAGAGGGGCTGAGCAGCCTGCTCCATCTTCCCATCTGCATTAAAGCTAAATGCAGCACCAAAATAGGTACAAAAATAGACTTTTTGGGTCCTTTGGCCCTGCTTCACTATTAATATAACTGCTATGAAATGTCTGAAAATAAGAACCACTCTCTCTGTACACTTCTCCCCCCACCCCCTTCCTGAATATATTGCCATTTGCCCGGTCCTGTTGTAGCAAGACATGGTTATGCCTGGTTTTCTCTATATTTTAAATATAATTTCTGCTTTAACTCATCCAATGCTTCCATCCCCTGATTGTAAACAAACATGGCAGAAAGGGGTTTGGAAAAAAAAAAAAGAAAAAGAATCTGTTTTTAAAATCCTTCATCAGTTCTAGTCTTCTGAATAATATTTCTGACTCCTAGGACTTGAATCCTGCCAGGTCATTTATAAGGACAGAAGGTACCTGCGATTTCTGATGAAGGCCCTGATGTCCTTCTCAGGTTCCCCACTGGATGCTCTCTGATGGGGATGAGAGAGATAATGTGTTTGCTTTCTGCTAACCAAAAGTCACAAAGTGTTTGATCGGCAAACCCGTGACTGAAAAAAGTAAATATATAAAATAAACAACCATCCACAGCCTCTTTCTTAAGGTTCCCCATCTACCTAGTTTTCAAAGTGCAAAACCTAGAGGAACATGGAATGATTTTCTTGTTGGTGTTTTTTTTTTTTTTCCTTTTGTTAGGGATTTTTTTTTTCCCTCTCCATGCTTGACTGGTATGGCCTTTCTATAGCAAAAGTCATAAAGCATAATTGCAGTTCTTTCTGCACATGGAATTATGAATCATTCCAGTGACTTGAGAATCTAAGCTGTTAATAGGCTAAAAAAAAGGATTTTTTTTTATCTTCTTTTTTTTTGACTGTTTTCTTTTTGCATTATAATTAAGCATGAATATATATTAATATATTACACCGCTTGGATTGCAACTGGAGCAATCCAAACCTTCCTATGCTGTAAAACTAAACCCCACCCTGCTCTCCCCAGATCAAGAGCTTCGTTTCCTCCTCCCTGTGCTGTTATCCTCAGTTCACATGATTAAAAGTCCCTCCCAGCCCCCCTCCCCCCTTTTTTTTTAGTAGATATTGCCACATTCTTAAATTCATGCATAGCTGCATTGCTATTGCACATATCTAAAGGATCGCTCGCTCCCTCCCAGCGGCTCCCCATCCCTCACTGGTTGTGTACGTCCTCTCTGCGGACGATCTTGTAGATGATCCAGTAGAAAATGTTGAAGATGAGGAAGGCCATGGGGAAGCCAATGCGCGAGATCTTGTCGATCTTCTTGGCCCTCTGGATGAAGAGCTTGCGCATCTCCTCGGGGGAGCGGGAGGGCGGGGGCACGGGGTTGGCCGTGTTGTTGTTGTTGGCTCCCTTCACCGAGATGCCATCCTTGGCTTGTAGGCAAGCTGGTCCCATCCCGTAGGCAGTGAAGTTGAACCTGCCTTCCCCAGCGTCGTCCTCCTGAAACAGATTCAGCATGGGGCTCTACTTAAAATGAGATATAGATGGTGCACCCTCGCTATAAGGCTCTCAGCTGATGGATTCCTGCTCTGCCAGGGAAAGGCGCTGCCGTTGAGCTCGGCGCCCTTGGATGGACCCTCTGCTCTTGGGAGATCAGCCTTATAGAAGGGTGCCAGCTGTGTGATGCACAGATGCAAATCAGGGGATCCAGGCGCCCCATGGAGAACTGCACTCGCTTCTACCCCACCATGGTCTTTGACATACTTGAAGGGTTTATGGCACTGCTTTCATTTATCCAGTTGCATCCCCTGTTTTGCTTCTGCCTCTCCCTCTCGCCCTCCCTCCCTCCCGCTGCTCCTATCAGCACCTTCTTTGCTCTGCCTGTGCTGTATCAGCTTGCCCAGAAGGAGTGGGCTCCATGTAATTCGTGTAGGTGAAGCCACACCATGAGACTTCCTACAGAGTTACATGGATGAGCAGATGCTGAGACCTGTCCAGGAAAAGACCTCTGCAGGCAGCGTGCGACCAGCCCTCCAGTCGCCTGCCCCCTGGAGCCCCCCAGCCCACAAGCCGTATTCCAGGTGAGGAACAGAAACGCCCTTCTGTCTATCAGTGGGTAAGATGTGGTTGCTTGTCCTGATTCAAATCATTGAGGAAAAAAGGAAGTTATTTTCCAATCTAAAGGCAAATGTTGCTCATTTTTGGTGGAGGGCTTGCAGTCTTCTCAGAATGATTTAGCCTGATTTTATTCAACAAAGGGATGTAATTACAAGGAAAACCAAGTCTGGCCAAACTAATACAACCAGTGAATTCCAGAGTCAGGGTCAGAAACCAAAGTCTCTTGACTACAGGTCATCAAGGCTAATTGTTGAACCAATGGTTCTGATCGTCTCAGAGGCTGACCTATGCTGTGTCCCCCAACACTGACCTGTGTTCCCCAGCATGGACCTCCTGGCCCCCTCCCTCATAACCCTGCTGCCCCTTCCTCTCTCCTTTGCAGAGTGTCTTTTCTGGATGGCCACTGCATTGAGCAGGTAGCTGCATGGGATGGAGGCACTGCACTGCAGGGTTGGCATGGGGGAGCAGAGGGGAGAACACGCTGGCATAGCTGAGCAAAGCAAAACACCTCAAAATCAAACCTTCCTTCTTTTGGGTGGGTTTGTTTTGGAGGGTGGCAAGCTGGTGGGTTGTGTGACCTGCCAGCAGGCTTATTTCAGAGTCCTGGCTAAGACAGTTTTGTAGGCTTTTGGATAATTCTTCCCTGCTCTGTGTCATCTTGGTGTATCTGTGGTCCCTGACATCTGAGTTTTGACAATCCTTAAATGTCTTTGACTCCTAACAATGCCTCTGTGAGAGGACAGTGCACTGGCAGGGGAAACTGAGACACAAAAAAATTAGCACCCAGGTGCTCTTGGGGCTGAGTGACTCTGTGTGCTTGGAGATCTAGTAAGTCACTGTTTGAACTGGGAGCTGAGGGCTGCAGAAACCAGACTGGTCCATATCTCAAAGGAACAGTAACTTTTCCTAGCTCTCACAATCCCCACTCCAGGACCTGTCTGCCTCAGTAAATACAGACAGAGTAATGGGTTTGGAGTCAGCTGTCTAGTTAATTTTTCTGGTTTAATCCTCACCCTTCTTCCAGAGGGAAGGAGGTAAGAGGTGGCTCAGAAATGGAAAGGGATGACTGAAACCTGGAAACAGATATTTATTGATCTGATTTTTATTTTTTAGGGAGGAAGAAAAACTCTTAACAATGAGAACATGCGAGCAACTTGCATCTAACTCTGAGGAAAGGAAGAAACTGATTTGTCTGGATTCACTTGTATAAATACCAGACCGTGGCACATTGTCTGGCTCATTGAGCTGTGAAGAATGGCTGCTAGGTTTAGATTTAGGCAGACCTAATAAATGTGGACGTGGGCTGATCCTCTCCCCAGCTGCCTCCACTAGCACGGACCACTGCAACATCACACTTGTTTTCAGCCTGGCACGTCATACCTAAACCAGGCAGAGCTACCCGGACAAGTCAGGACATCAGGACAGAGCAATTAAGTTCTTTGGCAGCTGCACTAACCCATTTGCTTATTTGCAGTCAGCTCATAGTTTTCTGATGAGCCTGCAAACCGTGTTCATTTTGCTTTTGTAAGTGTTTTTGTTTATTCTTTGTTCTAATTAAACTGCTGTGAGATTGGGCAAGGATTGTAATAGCAGCCTTGTGTTCAATGGAACATCCCTGGCAAATATATTTTAATCTCATCTGGATATTAGTGGCTTTTTTTCTCCTTATTGTTTTATCAACAGAGCAATTTGCATACAACAGCACAGATTCAGAGGCAGGATGCCTGAATCTAGATGAAGAGATAAAAGCGTTACGAGGCATCTGCGTTGGGTGGTTTTAGCTTTGGCTGCATCTTCTGAACCAAAACTATCTCATTGATTTTGAGATGGCAGGGTCTTGCTCTGGCCAGACACAATCAATGCGTGCTGATGGTCTCATCTGCTATTTCTTTTCCCTTGCCTTTGTCCAACACTTTTCATCCCTTCTGACTGGGCTGGGGACAAGTGAACAATTATCTCCCGTTCCCAGATGGAACAACTGAAAGCAGAGAGGCAAACCTACAGGAGAGAGGGATTCCTGCTCCTTAGCCCCCAGTGCCTCCTGGAACGGTGGCGGTTCTCCAGGCACACACTGGGAACTGCTGTAGGATGGGTTAGAACCTGGGGAAGACTTTTCATGGTTGGGACAGTGAAGCAATAGAAAGGGGGGTCTCTGGCTGGGATGGATTGTGGAGGGCTCTTTAAAATCAGGAGCAGAAAAAACACCTAGAGGGGATATTTTAGGCAGACCATGGTGATCTCCTAGGGGCTCTCTTGAGATTCTCATCAGCAATTTTTTCTGGGATTTTTCCTTTCTTAGCAAATTTACTGGTTTTTTTTTTGTGCTAGCTGAGGGTGGCCTCTCAGGCCTGGTGCTGAGAACGTGATGCCACCTGCCTGATTCTATCAGTGAATTAAGAACAATTTTTAAGTGCCTTTGGTCTTACGATCACAGTCACCTTTATGTTTCTTTCTAGTGCATCTTGTTAGGTGAAATCTTTGCTGAAGTGCTTCAGCCTAAAAGCTAGGAGAGTCTAGGCTGCAGGAGGTGGACATCTACGTGACTCATGCATGCTTGGATTGGCATCAGTCATGGCGAGGAAGCACGGAGCGAGGCTAAGGCTGAGCATCCTGCTCCTTCCTTCCGAGAGGAATCTGCAGTCACTCTGAGAAGCAGATGCTTTTGAATACAGAAATGACAGAGACAAGAGAGGTGTTACTTACCTCTGGGCTAATGTAGGCTGTCTTGTTGGGGGATGCTGTTCTCTGATAGATATCCCTCACACCTCCCTGCCTTCCTCCCCCCAGCCCTCGCTGTGTGTTCTGAAGAGAATTCAGATCAGAACACTGCCATGTGAAAACTGTTTTGTTGAGGACAACCCTTTTGGCTTAGACCACTTGGCTAGCTAACAAAATCCAGCTTGCTAGACTCCTGGGGTCAGCAAACTGTTAGAAGAGACACAATTCACTGAGGTAGCTCTGCTTTGTGATGTGTGACCTTCCTTAACATCTAACCATTTACTGAGGACTTCCCTGGGAGCTAGTGGCTCGGTTCAGTTGGCCATGTAGTGATGTTCTGCTGGGACAGATTCCAGCTGTGTCCTTCATGCTTTATGTATTACCTTATGGTGTCTCCTCTTCCTTCTGAACCTGAGCAGCTCTTTGTGCTGCCGAGACACGAAGTTGACGGCAGCATACTCTAGAAGTGCAGAAAACACAAACAGCAAGCATACGGCCATCCAGATGTCTATGGCCTTCACATAGGACACCTAGGAGTCAGAGAGAGAGACTGAGTCCAGCTGTCATTCACCCAAATGCTTCTCTGCTTGCTATTTTATGTGTTACTCCCAGGGTTCTTGGAAGGAGTTGATCAAGCTATGATATGGTTGACATCTGCTCTCGGATATCGAAATCTATCTCATTTAACATGGAAGTATTATCAGGTCACTGAAACTATTCCTGGGCTCTTAAGTAGCAATAATTCCATGGTTCTTAATTTATTCAGGTCTGGATTGTGGTGTTTATATGCAAGGAAAATAGTGATCCAATCTGGTCATACCAGAAGCCCTTCACAACAGGGAGATTCAGTAAAAGTATTATAAAAGTATGATGAATGTAGAGTGCACATCCATATGTGGTTGTTCCAGAGGTTTGCAAGGTACAGAGCTCCTGGCTGCTGGGATCTATGGTGGATCTTGGGGTGGGTGATGAATCTTAGGAGAAGGTTTACTGCTAATCATAGCATCTCCACTAAGGCTTTTGCAGGAAGGGCTTGGAAATTCTTTTGTTTCCCCTTAAACTGGAATAGGGCAATGCAGCAGAATGCCTCTTGTGTTGAGGATCTATGTAGTCACTTACGTGGTGTCCTCAGAAAGTGCACCTTTTGTCCTTCTGCAAAGATAACCATGTTCCCTACCTTGGGCAGCGATGCTCGGGAACCAGAGCTCTGTGTGGTCATAGTGAGCACCGTGGTGATCCCCAGGCCAACCCGAGCAGGTGCAGCATCCATATTGATCCAGAAGGAGATCCAGGACAAAATGACTATAAGGAGGCTGGGGATGTACATCTGGATCAAGTAATAGCCCATCTGCCGCTCCAGGTGGAAACGAGCTTCTATACAGGTGAACTTGCCTGAGAAGGACAGGAGATAACGTGGAAGATTACTGACAATGCCCTTCAGTGAGTCTCCTATTTTCAGCTATTGTCTGGGAACTTTCCTTGCATGGCTTAGAACCAGAGTCTTGTCAGAGGAGGAGAATAATTGCTGTTGCTTAGCTCTGAAATATGAATATGCAACAAGAAAGCTCGTGGCAGTATGTCCTTTGTCACCTAAATTTCAGCTGCTTCCTTACATCAAAGATAAAAGATGCTGGGGGAGAAGGTCCAGACACAAACACCCTTGAACTGGTACAGGTGTTACTGGGGAAAAAAGGGTTCCACACTTTTGTGTCTATTAGTTTTTTATTGGCTATATATGTGAATATTTACTGTCAGCATTTCTACGTGTATTCATACATACAAAATATGTTGATCCTGGCTGCGTAGGGCAAGCCTTGTATCACAAGTGCCAGCAAGCCTAGCAAGAGACTTTGGCAAATGCACAGTCCCAAATTACTCTCTAATGAACCCAACAGCCATGGGCAAACAGCACTGACCTGTGTTGTAGTGCTTTGTGCAGTATCTCAAGTCTTTTTCTTCTTTGAGGATAAACTGAGGCAACGTCAGCCCGTCAGCAACTTGCACAGCTCCTTTTTCTTGCCACTCAAATATCAGATCATTCATCGTGTAGCCAACTGTTGAGAAAAGTGGACAAATATTGTGTGAAACATTCAATGCTGATCTGGAAAGGGACAGATTTGTAGAAGAGAGCTATAGTTGAAGGCAGGGACTTATCTTGGCCCTCCTTGGCAATGCTGTAATGAATAGGATTTGGGTGGAGGGAGAACTGCTTATGTGCATGGTGGAAGGGTAGTGACCTGCACTGGAGCTGTGATGGTGTGCAATGAACTGTCTGCAATAAATCACTTTTTTTTTTTTTCTCCCCTTGAATTTGGCTTCTTAAGCTGTTTGCTATTTTTTAAGACTTAATCCCTGAATGAAATTGTTCCTTGTCTTTCCCTCCTTTGGGATAAGCAACATGTACAAGGGGCAAATGTTCATCTAGAGAGAAAAAAATCCCATTTGTAGCTGAAAACACTTTCACCTTTCTCCTCCAAAGTGAAAGGCCAAGGTAAATACAAGCAAACCAGGGCTCCCCTCGTGGGATATTTAAGGTTTGTCTTCTCTAGTAAATGTCACGTGCTGAATGAATGGAAAATCCTGAGCAAGTGGTTCTTGAGCAAGCCTCCAGTGAAGGCTGAACTGGGAATGAGTTGCAGCTGAGGAAGCAGGTGGAGGGGAAGTGGGAGAGAGAAAACATGCTGTCTCCTCTCCAAAATGGAGTTGTACACAGGACTCACAGCTTTCTAACTGCATGATGCATGTCTGTACGTCCATGGGGAAGTTCTTCAGGTCCATGGGGCAGGCCAGAGTCAGCGTGATCCTGAGGAGAGAAGACAGCACAGGAGAATGCCAAACAGCTTGTGGTACTCATGAGAGGGTGAATCCATGTTCACCCATGTTGCAAACAGGCTGGTACCTCGCCCAAGCCATGCTGGTGTGCTGAGGGGTATGAGCGATCATTCACCTCTTCCCTGCCTGTGTTTTCATACATGGTGTTGGAAAGCAGCAGCAGTGCCAAGGATTTGGGTCTGTGCTACAACTCTCATCAGAGGCGCCTGCTGCAGATGGCATTTGACTGGAATGTTGTTGTGGACTGTGCAGAACAAAGAGTTCCAACACCAAACAGTTTGCTGCATCTGTCTTCATTTCTTGCCTTAGTTTCACAACAGTCTGGATTAGCAGCAAGCTCAGACCCATTCTTTGGACTCCCCAGATGAATTTTTAGAGGCTGGGACTGTTTGGAAATCTCTGAACAGAACATTTCTGTGTCAGAACAAAACAGAAAAAGGAAGTTGGGTCAAGATCACAGATTGCTGTGGGGGAAATGAGAGCTTGGTGGGATTTTCTGCAGGGAAAATGCCCTGTGATGAGTCAGTATGAACCTCTGTATCTTCCTCAGTACCTGCTGAGCATCTTGACACCTCTGTTCTTGTCTTTCAAGCTCCATTTTCCACCAGGTGCAGGCTGCTTTTTCTGTGACATACTGTTGTGCTGCCCTATACCATGATCTACGCTCAGAGCATTTGTTTGGTTCAACAAGCTGATATTAAATGATTTGATTCAGATAGCTAGAATTGTGTTCTTTGGTTTGATAATACTGAAAATGCCATTCCCTGGCATGTTTACATTTTTCAGCTTTTTGCCTCGATGTAGAAATAGCAGGATTTCCTGGGGGCTAGGAATTGAATTTTTCTATCATCACACCTACAAGAAACTTAACAGGAGGGAAAGTTAGTTTGACTTAAATCTTTAGGTTGGAAGAAAATCTCTGCTTGACTTTACAGCCATGTTGGGACAGAAGATGTTGTGACAGCAGAAAGAATCAACTTGTTCAAATTTCCTTTAAGTGAAAACAATTGTATTTTTGTTTCTAAACAAGCCCCTTAGTAGAAGATAGTCACCACCAGCCTTTGCCCACTTTGTGTTTCTCATCACATCTCTGGCAGGGGACTTCATCTCTGATCAATCAGACAGATGACCCTTCAATTAGATATTCAGACAAGGCCTTTGAGGAGAATTTATTGTAACAATCTGTCAGATGTGAAACAGGGGTGACTGTGGCTAGCTCATGAGATGCTGAGCACACACTAGAGAAGCATGTGCTGAGAAGGGATCAGCAAGTGAAATCCTCAGGGGTGGTTTTGGGTGAACTCGGTGCTGAGCATACCGAATCTTGGGTCCGTGGGACAAAGTCCAACTTCTTGTAAGTGTCTTCACTAGATTTGGCTCTAGTCAAATAGTAGCAAAGAGCCAGTTAGAAAATGGCAGAGCACTTTGGACAGAAACTTTTTTTTTTTTCTTTTTAAAAGGGAAAGACTCCTTTTGGAAACTCTTTGCATTTACATTGGGCTCTTCCATCATGAATGTGCTTTTTTTTTTTTTTCCCCCAGGAAAATGTACTTTAAAAGAAACCTATATTATTTGGAGATGAGGGGGAGAAGGAAGTTTTGGTTTTTTTTTTTAAACAGAAAGAGGTTTTGCCTTGAAAAGAGTGATCAGGAAAGTCAGATTGCTGCATGTCCCCTGCTGAGTCATTGCTCTGTTTAACGAAGCAACCCCAGGGCTGGTGTGACCCAGTATTCCCCCTCTGTGCTCCTGCAAACCCCCCTGGAACAGGACTCTGTGCCATGCCTACTGCCAAGTTGCTGGTGGCACTTTTACCATCTGCCTTTTTCTTTTTAGTCGTTAAGAAATATGAGGTTTCCACGTTCAGCCAACGTGCATGGGAATTCTCTTACTGTTTTAGCCATGAGGGATCTGGTCTTTGGACTGGAACCACCTTGATGTTTGATAGAGCCTGTCTACATTGCAATATTAAGCTGTTTATTTTCCATTTCACAGCTCCATGCTGCTTTTCCTTCCCCATAGCTTCCACTGGGAGCTGCAGTGTGAGATGGGATGTGTGTACCTTGGGCAAATTTATGTTACACATGAGGTAAAAAAGCCTTCAAGGTAGAGTTCAACTTTCCTTCTTTAAGCTCATAAGGTTTGATCTTAATTTCATCGGTTTGAAATAAAGAGTGGATGGGGTTGGCAGTGAAGTAAAGGTGGGGGATTGGATTGATTTCCTTTGGGAAATTCAGTGCAATTAGTTCAGCTTCACTGATGGATTCTCAGATCTGGCAATAAAGGGATAAATGGGAAGAGTTATGCTGAGACAAACTCGGAGAGCTCTACTTAGCAATTTCCCTAATTTTTTGGTTTTTTTTCTCAAGAAATGCGGCAGCTTTCAAAACATAGTTCTTATGGCTTCTACTAGTTTTCACCTGGTACAACTGGTTTTAGGTTGTGCTAGTATAATATCTCAACAATTTTACTTTAGGGATGTTAAGAATTCTACTAGTGAGGAGCAGAAGTCCTTAAACTGAGAAAGGTAGAGATGAGCTAGATTCCTTCCCAGACCAACCCTCTGTCTCAATATACTTTGGCTAACACCTTTCTGATTGACTTTTCTACCTGTTGTAGAAGCAGCAGCAAGTGGCAACCATGTGGCTGAAGGACTGACATCCTTCTGCTCCAATAGATTCAACTGCTGACCTAAGGAGGCATTTCCCAGCCTCTCTTTTTCATTGAAGTTTTTTCTCTCCCTTCTCCAAACAAAATTGTTTCTGAAAATAAGTTTCCATTTTTTTTTTTTTTTAAAGTATGGTACTATTGCAAAACTAGGACTTGAAGCTCAGCTAGATAGCGGCACTTTCTCAGAAGAATTCCACTTGGGGTAGTTGGGGAAAGGCATCTTTACTTGCAGCATGTTACTCCCACAGTTGCCATGTACAAACAGGGAGCTGTACACCTCACTGCTTGTGAGCACAGGTTAATGCTGGATATAAATGGCATTTGTCTTCTTTTGTGTGAAGGATTCTGCCCCAGAAAGAAGATGAAACACTGGCATAGGCTGTCCACAGAGGTCATGGGATCTCCGTCCATGAGATTGTTCAGTTTGGCCCCAACATGCCACAGCTGCCTGACCTGCTATTGTCAATCATCAGGGCAAGGTTATAAGGGAGATCTCCAGAGGTCTCCACATTGTTACCACACTGTTAATTGCATGATGTCCCTCTTAAAAAAAACCCCAACAACTCAATTTCCCATTTATCTAATGGCATGCTTGAAGTCTTCACTTTCTCATTTGAGGATTGAAGAGTGGGAGCTGAGCTCTGCCCTCCCCTGCCTTGGTGGAGTTCTTCCCATTGAGTCACCTCACCTGATGCTGTAGAGGACGTTGCCATTTCTGGAGATCCTCAGAAGCTTGTTGTCTGTGGTAATCTCATGGAAATGGGCCCCTTTCTCATTAGCAAAGAACAAGTCAGGCTTCCAGATGGAGTCCAGCATAGAGGGGTCCAGGTCCAAGGAGTCATCAGGGTATTCGTTGTACGCCAGCCGTGGGTCATTCCACTGCTGTCGCAGGAAGATGTTCACCCTGTAGTCCTGCATGGTGTAAGCAGGGAGCAGAGAAATGCAGTTAGTGCTCAGAGCAGGCTGAAGGTGCTGAGAACTGGGTAGCATGTATTAAAATCATTCTCAAAAACAAACCATGTCTAGGTCTATGTTCTCAAGCTATGATGAGCCTTCTTGGCAATGTTTCTTTAGGAGCTGTTGTTATTTTTAGCTCCGTAGCTTACAGCTCTCTCATAGCATGAGCAGCTGCCTATCCTTGCATCCCTCCACCACAGCTATCATCAGCTGTGTGTGAAGTGTCAAGACCTCTAGTCTGAACCCCAGGGCTGAAGAAGTGATGTTCAGTTGCAAGGGTCGTGAGGACTGGTGTCAGCAAGATGATTGTTGCAGAGGATTAAGGGGGAAAGGAGGCTGAAGCCATCTCCCTTTCAGTGTAGAACCATCCCTCATTGTGACTGTCTGTGGTTCCTCCAGCCTTGTGAAAAGGAAAAGGCACAGTGAGACGGGCAGTCTATAGAAGGGATATTTCCTGTGTATCCATAATGTACGGATAACTTGGATGCAATGATGGGACCAGTTGCCCTTGATGAGAGTGTGTGAATGAGAGAATGTGGATGAAGTCTGCTGTCCTAAACCTAAGTGAGCATTCTGGGTTCCCCTCTTTAAAGTCAAAATACCATAAATACTACAGATTTTATAGGATGGCCATCTTCTTTAATCGAAGCTAGTCCTCCAACACTATGCAAAATGATGACTGACTCATAACTGTATGTCCTACAGCTCCCTTGAGCTCTCCAGGCCAAGGCTGGCAGCTGAGATTGAGCTCAGATGCTCTCATGAACAACTAAAGGCAGCTTCTGTTCTCTTTATCTGACCAATATCTTCCCAGAGTGATCTGTGTGCCCCTTTTCTGCTGAATTTCACATAAGAAAGTGAGCCTATAAATTGAGATGGGGGGAGGACATGCCAGCTATCAGGAGAGGGATAAAAGCTGCATGTCCATACATTAATTGACACTTTCTAAGTATAGAGGCAGATAGAGTCTGAAGAACAGCATATAATAAACCAATTTCCCTGCCCTGGCCCAAACTAATAGTTGCTATCATTAGTAAGAGTTTCTTTGGTGCTTTTCTAATACTAATATTCTGTGAGGTCTTTTATCAAGAGACAGTTAATGGAGAGTGCCTGACGTGTTAGGTGGTATCTAATACCTGCTGCAGGCATTAGGACCTTTCTTTCAGTGAGATTATTTGGCACCCCTGAGGGGATCTCCCTGTCTCTGCCACCAGGTCTTGTTTTTCCATCTGGAGAACACAAGCTCTGGCGTGCACATAGAGAAGAATCTTTCTGATGTTGCTGCCTTAGGTGCCCCCTTGACTATGAACCTGCAGCCTGTTGTCCAGGAGAATAGGACTTGTAGAGTCCAGTCATACTGGAGGGTTGGGAGAGGAATGTGTCTTGGGTATTTTGTGCTTTGGATGGGTCAGTTCATAGCCAAGCCCATCTGTTTCAAGCCACTTAGTGCCATCTGCATCCTCAGAGCACAGAAGCTGCTAATGACATAATGATTATGACAACAGCAAATGGACCAAGGACTTGATGCTAAAAGGAGCAGACTTCTGAACATGGAAAAAGAGTTGCAACACTCTCTCCTTCTGCTGATGTGCCGAATGTCACCTTCACAAGTCCTAGTGCATCGCTCTGACTTAATTATTCATCTCTGTCGGCCCTGGATAATGTGTCTTGAGAAAATGTGAATAGCTGTGGACAGCCAGGAACCAGGGTCTTAGTGCAGGACTAGCTCATCACGCAAACCTGAAAATGGGAGCAGCCCTGACTCTCCACTTCCCACGGCAGGCAGCAGCTCCCTGAACACCTTGTGTACTTTCAGTTCTCCCTTTTCTGCACGTCAAGATCCTCAGCCATTGCAGTCAGGGGAAATCAATGTCACTGACCTAATAGGTAGAAAGCAAAAGGTTGTTTTGCTTATTCAGCTACAAATAAGCTGGATGCTAGCAGGTCAGCTCCGGTTGGGGGCTCATGTCATGTACGACACAAATTAAACTCATGTTTGGAAGAAACTTCAGTGGTAGCTGCCCAGAAGTGTTCTCAATGTGATGGAGTGGTGGAGGTGGGGGGAGGGGAGAAAGGAGCCAATCTCTCTACAGCAGCCTGTGTTCCTGTGGATAAGCTTTGTTGCTGGAATAAAATCACTGCTTCAGCTCCAAAACTTGCTATAAAGGGAAGGAAAGGGTGAGAAGAAAGGTGTAGTGTGGTTTATGTTGCCACCACAGCAGGTGTAAGAAGCCACATATTGGTGAATGATTTGCCTTCATTACCATGATGAAGGACCTTCATCACATGCTTGTGGGCCAAATGAAAACACATTTATCACAGTAGATGGCTGTGGGAAGGCTCCTCCTAACTCAGCTCCACAGGCCATGAGTCCTGTACTCACCTCCTGCATGGGAACAGGCCAGGGGCATGTTGAGGATGAGTGGTGTGTGAGACTGCACTACCTCCATGCAGGGGATGTTCAGTGGTGTGGTGAGTCACTCTGGTGTGTGCTATTTTTTGTGCTCCTCCTTTGGAGACAAGCGTTTGCAATGGATAATTTTTTTGCTTTGGAATAAAGACACCTGAGCATTTACGTTGTGGTATAAAAAAGCAAGGACAAAGAAATGTAACACATGCAGTGAATGCAGTTCTCTGCCTTGGCCATTTTATGGTGTCAGGATTGTACCTAAATCATATATGTGTGTATGGTGATGAAGATCTTTCTTCTCAGAGGGTTTAATCCAGAGTCCTGGCCTGGCCACTGAGAATATATTTCTCCTCCAAGGTGCCTTTTCCCTTATGACAAACAGTTGCATTGCACTGTAGTATTGAAGGCACCGAGCAAACTTTTAGTTTTCTTGTGTGCAGGCTTATTTAAACACAAATGTAAAAACAAGCACTGTCACTGCAGATGGGATGTGAGACTGTCTGAGGAGCCAGCAAAGGCAGGGAGAGGTCTGTGGGTATGTCTGTGGCTGTGACACAGTCTAAGATAAGGGTTGCAGTGTTCTGTACCAGCCAAAGGATCCTGTGTGTTGAAAGCTTCGTGCCTAGTCATTGCAGTCAAGCTGGGAGGTGATGAGCCGAACAACTCCCATTTGTTGGCTACCTGAAGACATACAGTGTTTCTCCTGGATGCTGTTGTATGAGATCTTAATTAACATCACAAAGAAGTCCACAGATATTCCTAAATGATGGACAGAATGGACCAATTTCTGGTGTGAACTTTAAAGGAAAAAAAAATAAAAAAGGTTTTATTTGGGCTGTAAATTCAGCAAAAGAAAAAAATCTCTTTCTCCCTATTCTTCTTATCACTTGAGCTCCTCATTTGTGTGCCAATCACATCCAGGCATTGATTATCTTGTGCAGCCTGCTCCTCTGGCTGGCTTGGGAGGGGAGAGCAGCAGCTCTGTGTCATGAAGGCATTCAGGAGCTTTGCAATTTGGTGCAAAGGCATTTTACTCCCAACGGGGAAATAACACAGGGCATGAAAAAAATAACTGAAGTGATCAAAGCAGTTCAATTTGATAATGCTGAAATGAAATTCTGCTTAGTGACCTCACAAGGAGACAAGGAAACAGAAGATCATTTCAGAGTTTTTCTTCTCAAGGTACCTCAGTCTTGGCATCTGATGCTGAGTGAGCTGAAGAAAGCAGTGGCAGGCTGGAGGGAGCGCTGTGAAGAAGGGATGGAGACTCAGGAAAGCCAAAAGGTTTTGGTCCTTGACTCCAGGGTTCTATCAGACCAGTCTCTTAGTGAGATCTCACCTTGATAAATTTACATTTTGCTGATGAAAAAAACAGGGTAGAGACTGAACACCCTCAGGAGGGGATTCTGTTACCCCACCTGGGCAGCAAAGCACAGCAAGCTGTATTACCTCTGAGTTCATTCTGTAGACATGGAGTGAACAAGCATATTTAAGGTTATTTGCCTTGCAAATGAGCACTACAACAGACTGATTCAAAAAAACCCAACATACTGGGGCAGATCTCAAAGGGTTGGTAAGGAACCTTGTTACCTTGCCACAGCTGTAGCCAAGTGGCCAATTTGAAGCCTGGTATGAAAGCCACAGCTGGGCTGAGGGGAGGAGCTGCTGTGAGTAGTAGTTGTGTTGGAGGTGCTTCTGAGGACAAGTTCTGTTGCTGGAGCAAGGTAGGCATGTAGTGAAGGGGTGGGAGCAGTGCCCTTGTGCTTAATAAGTGTGGGTGTTTGGGGCTGGAATTTAAATCAGAAAGCTTTTCCCTATGAAGGGAGGGGAAGTTATATCTTTCTGGGCCAGGAATGGTGGTGGTGGGCTGTAGCCAGCATCTCGAATGTCAAATTTAGGAATTTAGTAGTGAGATCTTGTTCTTCAATTCTTCAGCTTGTTTTTTTTTTTCCCTTGTGTATGTCCTCATATTTAAGTTGCATGGTCCTACTTCATGGCTTTCTTTTCTTCTCCCCCTGTTCTTCTCCATTCACTGCAAAGATTAGCTCCAATCATAAAGATAGTCAAAATGCTGCAGGTCTAACGTTGAAATTACACCAGATTGTGAGGTGTTGTGAAAACCTTTTCATTTTGTGTTGCGTGACTTGTTATATGCTTATTATCTCTGTGGGACTGATGGTTGGTTTTAAGAATGACTGACTGCAGAAAACTGAGCTCAAAACCCAGCTTTTTCCTACAGGCTTTGTGTAATGATACTTACATCTTCTGCTGACCTTGGGGTGGGTGGACCCAGTATTAAATGTGCGACCCACACGCTTCATCATTTGCTTCGTATTTGCTGTCTGCTGCACCATGGCTTGTGAGGCTGGAGTGAATTGCTTAGTCTGTTTTGCAGCATGTTTTGTTATCTTGGAAATATCATCTACAGATGGCTCTGAACAAGTATTTAACATTTGGACAGTTGCAGCCTCCAGCTTCTTCCATCCTTAGGAGATGCTAGGAGGCCAATTGTGGCTGTGTTGCAGCTGGCTGGAAGGTCACATTTGTCCTGATCTTTTCAGATGGAATAACTAAGGCATGAAAGAAGCAAAAATAAATTTGCATATCTACACTGTGTCTAGAGGAGCCTGTGCTGTTTTGTGGTTTTCTTTCTTTTGCTGTTTGCTCTGTGTGTCCTTTTTAAAGCATGAGGCTGGAAGGGGTCATCTTGAGCACTGAGTCCAGCTAGCTATAATTCTAGGTGATGACATAAAAAATATATTCCTCTTTCTCTGTGTGCCTTCACTATATATAAAATGCTCCAAAGTGCCTGAGCTAGTGAGAGAGCCATAAAACTGCAGCTTCCATTGGAAGAGATTGATGGCATTGCTTAATTCCAAGCTTGCTGTTATAGCAGGAAATTTGTTGGATGAAATGCTCAGATAATCCTACCAGTTGTCTCATACTACAAAGAAAAACCAAAGCCAATGCAGATTATTCACTTAAAACCAAGACTCTGTTGCCTGACTTCTGTTTCATTTTGAATGAAGAATCTGTAGCTTTGCTATGGATTTCCTGCTCTGGTATGGCTGAGGGGAAAAGTGCTCGTTTTTGAAGAGCAAAAAAGGATTTAACAGCTTGTGGTTTGGGGTGTCTGTGGAGGTTTGGTGTTTTTAATAAAACTAAGCAGATAGAGTGGATGTATCTTGCATTTGTCCTATGGAATCCCTTGTTGTTGGATACCCTATTGTGATAATGTTTTGGGTCAGAAGGAGATTGTCTGGCTGTTGTAGTGGGTAATCTCTCTCCCCTTGAAGCAGTTGTTGGGTTCACAGGGATGTGTTCCAAGTCTCAGGTTCCCTTATCTTTAGAGCTGGTTGCAAATGAGGCTGATGGATATAAGCCATGAGCTGTGATCTAACATAAGTATCCAATCAGTTGCACCACTAAAAGCACCGCTAGAGGCTTTTATGTTGGGTCTTTAGTCCTGTAGGATGCCTAAAGGAGCCTTCTTCCCTTGCTTGCAGTCAGCTTTGCTTTGGGGAGTTCATTTTGGTGGATGGCTTTGTTTTTCCTTCTCCTTCCCTCTATCCTTGCAGCAGTTTTCAGGTCTCCATTTCTTGCTTGGTTCATTTTGAGCCTTTCTGGGGCAGACATCAGCTTTCTGCTTGCTCTGGGAATTCTGTGCCTTCTCGTGGCCTCAACTCATTATCTTCCCTTCTGAGGTTTGTTGACAGAAGTGGCTACATCATGTGCCTGGTTTGGACTATTTTCCTCTATTTTCTCCTATTACTCTACCTTACATGACACCTTAAGCTGTAAGTGAGCAGTTAGCTCCAGTTTCTATAATCTGCTTCATGGTGACCTCATGATTTATGCTGATCTGTGAGATTCAAGCAATGTAAATTTAAAAGACATCAGTGGTATTTTCTGTAGGAACAAATGACCCTATTATGGTAATATTTTAAAGCTTTCTCTAATTGCTTATGTGGTATCCATAAAAACCTGCTACTCTTCTCCTGCAGCTAGTAGTGCAATAGTAACCAAATATAAGATGATGTAGTACTTGATACCTGAACCTGTCCAGGCTTAGGGTGCCTAATGATTGAAGTTTAAACCATACTGTTTTTCTCTTTTGGCCAGCAAAGCAACTTGTGGTGAGTTACTATCATCAGTCCCAGGGGTCAAGGAGAGATTGTTGCTTTCCTTATGGTAAAGCATTGAATTGCTTCTCTGCCACCCAAACTTCAACTCCTCCACCACCACCTGAGCCCCCTGATATTTTATCACTGGTTTGAATTCAAAGTAGTCCAGTCTGTTTCAAAATCCCTTCATAATGAGACCTTCTGCCTTTCCTAGAAACTGTGGTGGGGAGCTGACACTGACCTGCTGCATCCTGAAGCAGCGAGAAGAGAGACTGGCTTCTCTGCAGGGTAAACCCCAAGTCAGCAAATCCCAAACACTGCTCTGACTTGCTGGGATATCATTTTTAGGTGCTTCAGTACCCGTGTTGTTTGTGTTCTCATCAGCGTTTACAAGCAGAGTTGCTGTCCCTAAAGAAGTGTGCTATGTTAGGTTGTGTGCAATGCTGTGTCAGCCTGACATCTGGACTAGCTTGTCAGAGCTGGCTTGGGTATTTCTAAACAAAGCAATGTGCCCAGAGGGTGTTCTAGGGTTCCCATGGGAATTTTTACTATGGAAGATAGACTATGAAATGAGTGGCATCTGGAGAGGATAGCAAGTCCCTGCAGCATGTCTTGGAGGTGAACTGCATCTCTCTCTCTCTCTCATGCTAGTCTGTGCTAATTTAGGGAGCATCCTGTTTACAGGGATCCTGTGGTGTCTTCATGTGACTGCTCCAATGGATCTCAGCGTCAGACAGATATTGAGAAACATGTCATTATAATGTGCTCTGAACGTTGCACAGGGTTCCCTTGTGGACCTGTCCCTCTCCCGTCCACTCTGGATCGTCTCTGTTAGATTGTATAGGAATAAGGTATTTTTTTCTGTCACACCAAAGGAGGTATCCAATAAAATTAGGACTAGGTGTGTGTTTTGGGTCTAGTTCTCCTGATTTTCCATTATATACAAATGAATCCATGAATACACTTCTCACCTGTGAACTCTGACAAATTCTGCAATCCACATATGAAATGTTACTCTGTCCAAGCACAAAGATATACAGATTTTTTTTTTTCCCTGTTGCTGGAATTGAACAGTCCCCAGTCCCAAACATTTCCAGAAGAATGGTATAGTGTCAGAAGAGACTTGTAACCCCAGGTATAAAACTGTTGATATCCTCTGACAGTGATGTGCATGACAAGTAACTCCTTAAATTAAGGGGTGTGATCTATATGTAAAGCCTGTAACATCCTACTTGAATGCATAAAACCCTTGAAGTTGGAGTCTTGCATTCTTCATTCAACATCTTTCAAGAAAAAGATGTTGAATGAAGGTAATTAAACTTTATCTTTCTGGATTATCTTTAATTAGCACAGAGGTAAGGCACTGTGCCTCCAGAGTTTTCCTTTGCCACTGATTATGTCACAACCAACCTTTAATAGTTTTCAGATGGAGCAATTATCTTCTGTTCTAGTGATCCTCTGATCCTAGTGTCGTGCCAGTTGGATACAGCATTTAGTCATGTTCATTTTGTCTGAAGTTAAGCCTTAACTTGCAAATATTTGTTTTTTTTTTAAAATTAAAAATCATTGTCTAAGAGAAATGTCTCTCCAAGAAAAAAAATCTGAAATTTTTGAAATCTGGTGCTGATTGAATTTAAGCTAAACTGGTTTCCCTTCGCTTAGTGTTCAGACTTCTGGATTTATAGGCACTTAAAGTATCTGCAACTGCCTCTGAGCTTGGAGCCTTAGGCAAGTCTTCAGAAAAAGACTGTTTCTTTTTCTGACCCTTATACATTGCCTGTACAGTGGTTTTTGTAGAGACTCTTGGAGACTGTGATCTTCAACCACATGCAGTGTGAGTCTTGTGTGTTGACCATTAATTTACTCAAGCCCTAGGTAAACTTGAACACAGACAGTATTTTCCTCTAGTTGGATTAAAGAGGAGGGTGATGCTGCAGTTGCTGGGAGTGCAATGAGGCTGAGCCAGTAGCTGAGCAGCTGTGCTGGGATTTTTACTTACCATAGTTGTTTCTGCAATCGAACCAAAGCTGTTGATGAAAATGTTGCAGCTGACATTCACTGGTGGGCCTGCATGACAAATACAGAGTGGAACAAACAGTTCACTGTGTGCTTATAAGAAAAAGTATTTCTGCTCTGCAGTGTTGTGGGGATAGAGGGATTGAGGGGTGGCCATGGGAACAAGGTTTAGGTGACCTGGCATAGTTTAGTCTTGGTTCTGATGCTGGTTTGATATCAGACAATGCTCTTGCTTCTCCTCTGTTCCCCTACTTAGAAGAATGTTTATCTCTTCTGTGAACTGTTTGGATTAAAAGGAATAGATCATAGCCAGGCAGGAGAGCTTTCCAGATATCTTAACACTACTGTGTTGGTGGCAAGCTCACCTTGAACAGGATATAGCAATGTATCCCAGAGAAGAGCTGAGAGGCTATTGGTGGGCCCTCTTCTTTAGAACTCTATACTTTTAAAATACTCATTTAAAGCATCTAAATGTTTCTGAACCAGACCCTGTGGAGCCAGCAGAGCAGTGTGCTGTAAGGGTGGGGCTGGGTAAAGGAGCAAGTACCCCATGTGGTAGTGGTGGTGTCTGCCAGGGCTACCCAGTAGGGCAGGAGACTTCAGAGCTCTGCCAGCAGAAATTCTCAGGTGGCCCTGTTTTGGGAGACAGTATTTCCAGACTCTCGGCC
Source organism: Merops nubicus (assembly GCF_000691845.1). Classification (NCBI taxonomy): domain Eukaryota; kingdom Metazoa; phylum Chordata; class Aves; order Coraciiformes; family Meropidae; genus Merops; species Merops nubicus. Next base: position 55,230 of record NW_008611387.1, read on the forward strand.
ATGCCTCTTCTGGGTTTTATTTGCTTTCAAACTGAAGCTTTGCTTAGCATACTCATGTTAGAAAAGTTAAGGGGGCTACCAAAAGAGAGGACAGATGATGATTAAGGGAAGAAAAGATGATAGCTGGAGGGCATGTGGATCAGTCTGTCTGTGTAGTACTGGTGCCCAGAGGTATCAGTGTGACTGAAAGAGGATCACGATATCGCCTGGCAAATCTGAGGTGGAAATGTGTTTGTGCCCACGGGGGTGCCAAGAGCTGCTGTTCACTACAACACAGAAACCAGGAGAATGTTTTGGAACCAGAGCCATACCTGGAGCCTGGCAAGCTGGTGACTTGCTTGCATATGGGAGGGTTTCTGTAGAGCTTTAACAAGGGGAGAGAAGAAGCAAAAGCAACCTTTGCTCTGGGGATTCCCATGGGACCTGCTACTGGTGCTGCCCAGTGTTGTGGGGTAAGGCCATCCAGGCTGAGCAGAGGACACTGCCCCAGGCACCGAAGTCCCCCTTTAAAGCTGGGGCAATTAATCGCCTGTCATCCCTGTGACAGATGCTTCTGGGCAGATAAGATTTGTGGAAGTAGTGACTGTGGAATTATAGAATTTCTTTTATGGAGCCAAGGATGTCTGCATTTCAAACACTGTGTGATGGCTCAGCCTTGCTCAGGGAGTGGTGGTTGCCTGTCAAGGCCACATCTGCAGTCTGACAGTTGCTGCAAGATGAAATATTGGGGGGGGGAATGGCCTTAACAAGGGGCTTGTGTGTCTAAACGGTGCAAACTTCATCCTGTGTGGAACTCAATGGGATTTCTGGATTACTAAGTAACATTTGGAGATTGGTATGTTCTTCATTTCCCTTTCCTCCTCTCCTACCTCATCCTCCTCTGAAACTTTTTTCCCCTCTGTGGGAGTGGGATTGCATCCAGGTAACAGTAATACTCTCTGAGGCTGGGATTTTCTTGGTGTGAGTCCCAGGCAATCTGAGAAGGCTTCTGTCTAACCAGCTCCCAGCCAGCCACTTGCCAGCTCAGCAGCAGTGGCTCACACACTGTTCAATCTGTGCAGCTCTTCCTCCAGACTGTTAAACACTGGCATGGCTAAAATATCAGATACAAAATGGTGTCGTCAGGTTTTTTGCCCCCTTCACCAACATTTCTTATTCAAAAGGCTTGTGAAGTCTATACAGCAGCTGAAAGCAGGGAGCTGATCAGGCTTCATCACTTATTTATCCTCTCTTCAATGCTCCTGTTGAGCTCAGGAGTAATAGTTTTCTTCTCTGGATCCATCTCATGAACCATGTAGAAGGTCCATGTGCATGTGATTTCCCCTCCCAAATAGCACAGTGTAAGAAAAATTCTGAGCTGACCTGGATGACTGTGTGTGCTCATCACTCTGACATGCATGGAAGACTTGAGCCCTCCTCTTCCTCATCTTATCCTGATGTGAAGCTGGCTGTGGGATGAGCTTGGTCCAGTGCATGCGAGGAGACTCTCTCCTTGGGACAGCTCAGCTCTTGTTGTGGCATTGTGCCCTTTCTGCTGCATCTGAAGGAAGCACTCTTCAGGGTTTGGGTTTTTTTTTGGCTTGTGTGAGGCTGTAGAGATGTCCCTGCCTACCACAGTGATGTGCCACCGCTGCAGTGGAATGCTGCTGTGAAGGAATATAATTTTCCAGTAGCAGAGTTAAGGGTACAGCCTGGGTGAGGGGTCCCTTGTCCCACACCTACGGGCTTCAGCTCTGTCCCTACATGAGTTATGGGCTTCATCCTCCAACTCAAACCGAAGCCCAGATGGTTCTTCCTTGTTCTCCAAATGTGAATCCACAGCTAAATCCAGACTTTACTGCATTCATGGAAAAGCTGCAATCTTCTTTTTTGTTAATCTTCCCCTCCCCAAAAATCAATCAGATACGGATCTTTGGTATTATTTTCATTTAGATCTAAGCCATTAAAATGCCCTTATGAGTTACTGCAGTTAATTTAAATGACATGCTTTGAGAGCTACAACCCCAAGCTCTGTAAAACACCTCCTATGCCTCCATATAAATTGGAGCCTGATTTATGTGTGGGAGGCTAAGCCAGCAAAACTACCCTGTGGGGAAGGTGTAGTTCATTGAAATAAAACTGGAATTAAATTATCTCAAATAAAAATGCAATACAGCTGCCTGCAGCAGGAAGATAATGTATACATTTCATTAAATATTAAAGTTTAATTTCTTTTGTGTGTGTGCATAATTTAGTGGTAGGCAGGTTTGCAGGGTGGTTTTTTAACTCTTTGTGTTTTGGATAAAGCCAGAAATGTTCTGTTTGTCGGGTTGATTACTAGGACATAAGTGTCCCAACTGTGTCTGGTTTAAAAGCCCAGTGTAGAGCTTGTTGTGTGCAGCTGGATGGCAGGTGCTGTCACCATGATTAATGGGTTCTGGGAGTCCTGTGTTAGCATTGCAAGTGCCTCTTGGGAGGGAAGGAGGAATTGGTAGTAGGAAACAAAAGAAATGGATGAAATGAACATTGAAGAGGGCTGGGCAGTGGCTGGGAGGTGAGCAGGTCTGGTCTTACCTCTGGGTGTGATTCAAGGGCAAATGGCTCTGGGAAAGTGAGCTCAGTTTAAAAAAAAAAATCATAGAATGGTTTGGGTTAAAAGGGACTGTAAAGGCCATCTGGTTCCAACCCCTGTGCTGTGGGCAGGGTCACCTTCCACTAGACTGGGTAGAAAACCCCACCAAAAAAAAACCCTCAAACACAAACAAAAGCCCAACAAAAACACAAACCAAGCCCACTCTCACCTCTTTGCTAGAAGAGGTGTTTTGAGGAGCAAAGAAAGAGGTTCTGATGCCTCTCCCAGGGCCTCCTTCAATGCTATTTGCCTGGCAGTGAGCATAGGGTGAACTGGTGACACTGGGTGTGAGATGCAGCTTTGTGGTGGAGCTGTATTGGGCACTAGCTTCAGAGTCCCTTTACTACAGGGGACAGTGATGGGTCAGAGCAGCTCCTGGCATCTCACTGGATTCCTCTGGAGCTGATGGGAGAGACTCCTTTTTGCTTGAATGAGTTCTGGGGGGAGCATTGCTTGCTATTAGAAAGTGCTATGGGCAGTAACTTAAGGGGGAAGGAAAGTAGTTCTCCTAAACTGTAAGATGTTCAGCTCCCTGCCATTCACTGCTTGGTTGGGCAAGATCCCTGCCCCCTGTATTAAAGTTTTTCCTGCATATAAAATAGTTACAAGGTTGTTTCTATCCTGAGTGGAAGTTGGATGTCTTTCCATACATTTACAAGTGATCCATGTGCCAAATCTCTTATCATATGTATTTCATATGAACATAGAGATTGTTTATATTCCATATATAGTCATTAATGAGGATTGCATGCAGTTTTCAGTCTCCAAATGAAACAAAGCCACAAAGCAGAGGTTTTTGCATACCTTTAAAATTTGGCCTGATCCTGGCATCATATCCTGAAGTTCTCCCCATCAACTTATCCAAGAAATCAGAAGGTGACATGGGTTTGGGGGCAGATCGGGCTGCTGCTTCAGCTTCTTTGGAGGCTGCCAGGCTGTGTGAGTAGAAAGAAAGAGGAAGTTTTAGTGTACATCCTACACTGAAGAAGGTTTGGGTCCAGAAACAGAGCAGTCAGCACCTCATTCCTTCTGTGAGGCAGGATGGGTGTCTGTGAATTCCTGATGAGGTTGGTCTCTGCTAATTTGTTTGCCCAGCCCAAACATCTCTGAAGGTAGAACCCCAGCTGCCACCAAAGTAGAAGAAAGATGATGAGTGGAGAAAATCCTTTTGTGAGTTTAGGTAGAGCTTCTTGGCATGCCACTAAATTACAAATGTGAACTCTGGCACCAAGCTCTGCAGGTAAAATACACTCTGAGATTAGCCTTGGGCAGCAATTACTGCTTAATTACATGGCAAATAGCAAGGAGCATGTTTGGTACTCTGACAGTCTGATTTTCCAAAAGGCAGGTAGGATCAGAGCAAACCTGGAATCTGAGGCTGAAATGAGTGTCCTGTGATTGTATAGCTCCTGCAGAGTGCTGGGGACTGTAGGGGATAGATGTGGTTTTGCTTCCCTCTTGCTGGTCAGTCCAGCATTTGCTGTTGCTACCTGCAATGCAGGGGTCTGAGTTCAATACAGCAAGATTGTCTCTGGATGGGGAGGTGTATTCCTGAAATGACACTCACTTTAGGTTGAGGATGAAACGAGATGAAATCTTTTGGGAACCTGTATGACCTCCAAGGCAGTAAGAGTGAAATTAGTAATTTATCCATAGAAGATGAAATTCTAAGACTGACAATGTGCCTTCTGACTCTGTGGGAGTCCACAAGATATGCAGGGTGAAGATTTGGGCTTAGGAAGTCTCAGTTGTTGCCATCTATGGAGGAACAAGTGATTCCTGATACTAGGTGCTCATTCTTAACTTTGCAGGAAGGTTTGATTTCCAAGACAAGAATAGACACTACTCAGTTCCTTCCCTATGGTTTCTACTTAAACACAGATCAGTTCCCAGGCTGGAAGTCTGGTGTAAAATTGCCTAGATTTGCAAAAAAAAATAAAAAACTCAAACCTAAATGCATAGGTGACATACAGTGTGCTTGGGGAAAGAGCTGCATCTGCCTGTGGGTTCAGATGCCTGGTGCTGGTTAAAGCCTGCAGGCAGTACTGCAATGCAAATGTATAGTGAGCCAAAGAAAGCAGCTCAAGAGGAACTGAGGCTTATTGCTTCATCCTTTGCTAAACTTCTGAATGCTTTTAAAGTACAAAGGCTATGTGGGAACTGTGAGAGCTGCTACGGCAGAGCAGCTGAGAGGCCTAAGCACGTTTACAACAGGCACAAGATTTTTAGCTACATATGTCCTCAAACAGCACCATGAATCCTCCTACAGCATGAGAACCTTGCCTTGGGAAGTTTTGCATTTGTCTCAAAAGACTGTAGTAGCAAAACCTACTCTTTTTCAGAAGAGTAGTGCTAAGTGCTGACACAAGATCGATCAGGAAGAATTTGGGGATGGTTACTATGCATGGCATTAATGTGACCTTGCCCTCAAAGACCTGTTCGTACAATGCAAATTTGAGCTGAGACTCCAAAGACACAAACGTTATCTAAACAAAGCTTTGACATTTTGGACTGCCAAATTCCCTAGGACTTAAAAAACCAAAGGGATTCAAAAGAGCTGAGGTGCCATAATTTCAAAATTAGCAGTCTGTAGTTGTCTGTATTGTGTTGGTTGACTCCTCTTTGGTGTTAGCAGTGCTGGCTTGCCAAGCCTTGGTTTTCAACCCTGCAAACTCACAGCTGCAGTCTGGCTTCTCTTGCAAGCTGCAACTGTAGCAGGATTCTCTGGTTACTAGATTTTTAGCCATTAAAATTTAACTTCCACAATAGAGCAGGGAGATAAATTTCAAACCACTCTCAGTGGGAGCCTAAAACTAGAACTTCAGTCACCCTTCATATGCTCACAACCCACTCCCACACAGGACTTTGCCTGAACTGGCTGGTGCACACTCATACTTGGAGGTGTTCTGACAAGGGGTGGATCTAGCTTTTACTAGAACTATGTGTCATTTCTTGTCTTGTCCCCATCTTTGCTCCAAGAAACTATGAAAAGCCAAGCCAGTGTGTTTCATGGGTAAATGGGGTTGTGGAAAGGGTGATGTTTAAAAAAAAAAAAAAGTAAAGGATTTCTTTAGAATTGATTTCCAAACTTGGAAAAGGAAGAAAGCTGGGAGTGAGAGGACAATCAATACTGGGCTCTACTGCTGCCTTCCAATAGTGTCTGCATGGCAATGAGTCGAGAGAAAAGATTTCAATTAAGCAGCAAATGACTTGGTAACCAAAGAGTCCTGCCACTTCAGCAGCAAGATGCCAGAGAGTGCAATATGCTGATTTCTTCTCATTAACCATAGTCTGGAGAAAGTATATGGAAGTGGAAAAGTGGAGGCCACAGGGAAGAGGCAATACAAATCTAATAAACGTTAAGTGCAAAAGATAATTAGAAACTGCAATTTCCCTGGCATTTACTTTAAAAAATGAGGTAAAAAACCCGTAGAAATCAGTGTTCAGCTTTCCTATAAATTCAGTATGAATGCCCATGCTAAATATGTTCACTTCCAATGAGTCTGCTGGTATTTCTTTGGTGCCATTTCTGATTCTCTCTGTACCGAAGTTGCAAGTAAATTAATTTCATGGTCTCTGTTCCTGCATGGAAGTATATATTTAGATAAATGAATCCCACAAGCATCTGGGAGAAGACCACCCTCTCACAGCCCCACTGCTCTCTGCAGCTTCATGCCTATCCCTAGGAGCAGGTTCTGCAAGCTGCTCTGTGGTGTTACCCAGGTGACCTAGGCATGACAAGTTCTGCATTTCTCCACACTTCTATTTGGTTGCTAAATGTTCTCCTAAAACTAGCTGGTGACTATTTCCCCCCTTCATTTAACAAGAAAGGGTTAGAAAGCAGAGGATGAGGGAATAGCAAAACCTTTCCAGCAGCAGGCAGATGTGTCTACTTTCTAGCTCAGAATTAATTGTAGAAAACACCACTGGGAGCTACAGAGAGGCTGGCTCACCCCAACATCCTTTGGAGGGGTGGAATGCACCTACACAATCCTGAAACGTTCACTATAGTTGTAGCAATTGAGCTTTGCTATGGCAGTTTAGGTCACAGAGCACCCAGAAAAGCAGATGCTTCTGCTCTCTTCTAGGTCTGTCTTGACCAATGCATATGTGCTGCCTTGGGAGCTTTCTGGGATTTTCTCCAACCTTTAGTTCTTTCAGAAGCACCCTTGAAAGTCCCGTAGGACTATTCACCTCCTGGCCCAACAGAGACAAGGAGAGGGAAATTGCCAAGTGACTTGAAAATTTTTGATGATAGAATAGAACTGGAAATTTGGGGGTGTTATTGTGTTGTTCAAGGGGAAAATTTATTCTCTGAATAAAAAAAAGAGGCAAAACACATAACAAAACCACCGAGGATGTATTTTTGCATTGGTGTAAGAGTGTTGTCTGAGCTGAGAGTGTCTTGGTGCATTTTAATAGCAGCCAGGCAGAGGTTTATCTTATTTATGCTGGTGTAATCCCTAGTGGATCTGGCTGAGAAAGTGCCATCAGGCAATCATCACAGCAACAACAATGGAATGGAGCTCTTCAGAGGGTCGATGAACTAGCACAATCTTCTGTGATATTACTGCTGGCGTGTAAGCAGACACTACTTAGCCCCTGGGTGGTCCAGCCCACTAGTAGGGATGTGAAGGTAAAAGCTGGTCGAGATGCACAGCCCAGCTGCTCAGGATTGAATTCCTTAAAATGGAGAAGCTGGCCTCTACAGGCACTACTAGCTCTGTCTGCATTAGTTTATTTCAGCTAAACACATGATGTACTCTTATAAAAAAAGCTATTTGGTTTAGAAAGTAGCACTTCTGCAGTTTGGATGTATCAGTTTGCTTGGTCCCCAGCCCCACAGTTGGCAGATTCTTCCTCCTCTCCTATTTGTATGGCCCTTGTGCAATATTTTTTGTGTGTTTTTTTTTCCTTTGGCTGTGCCCATGGTTGCCCATCTAATTAAGTCCAGCTTCACAAACCGCCCTGTTCTGGTTGAATGCTGATACTGAGAAGTATCAATTTTTTTTTTTTTTTTTTCTGCAAAGAGGAGAGATGAAGGAATTTAATTAGCACAGGGCCTTTATTCCCCTGTCAAATAATTTAATTGTTAATCATTAATTCTGAGGGTAAAAAATGATGTCTGGCAGTTGAAACACAAACTGTGGCAAAACAAGAGTTTGCAGGGGAAATATCTCTCTGCAAAATGTGGAAGGCTCAGGTCCCTGTGAAATTAAACTGGTGCAACATCAGTGGCTCAAGAGACCAGCACTGGGTTTATTCTTCTGGTTGGGTTCTCTGCAGGTTAGGGAATCGATACCTGCTTGCTCACCCTAGTTCAGAGCTCCTCAGCAAAGGGTTCTGAAGTGGTCTGTTTATTTTTGAAATGCAGTACAAGCCAGCAAGCTTGGCAGGGATGTGTTGGGAGTAGTGTTCAGGTGAGCTGGCTCACACTTTCATCCTTCAGCTGTGATGCTTTCAGTAAGTAGGTATCCCAGGGAGAGGGATGTCCCTCATGTCTTTGAAGGAGGCTGAGGGGACCAGTATAACTGCTGCTCCCACTACCTTCAAAGCCAGGCTAGAGTAGTGTGGAGTCTTGGGGACCTTCTTTTTATTGACTCCAGTAGGCTCTGAGAGGCATAGCTGCAAAGAGAAATCGGATGGTTGAGCACAGAAAGACATCATCTTGTCCATGATTAACTAGTGTTACCTGCAGTAACTCTGTGCCTGCTCTTCCCAAATATATCCCTGGTCCCTGAGACTGTACCTTGTGGGCAGAAGGCCCCTGAGTGGAGACTGGAGATCAGCAGAGCCCAGCCTCTGTTCAGCCTCTGCTGATGCTGGGGCTGCCTGTCTCCATCTTGTCCTCAGCAGCTGGAGGGAGGGAGGAAGGACAGACAAGAGATTTTCCTGGTGAAAAGGACACGGGACTGCCCTAAACTCTGTGCCTACACTTATTTCTGACTGTGCATCAACATGCTATCTGGAGGAAAATGCTGCCAGATGCTGGCCTGGGGAGGCTTGGCAGAGACTGCAAGCAGACTTTTTTTTTTTAATGATTAGATTTACTATCAAAATGAATAGCACAATCAATATTGATATGCAATTCAATTAAAAAGGATGAAACTCACTGTCTGCATGGTTTTTTTTGGCTGTCACGTTGCCTGAAGTCCTGACCTACTGTGGTAGAGGTGGACAAGATGAAAGAAGAGTGGAGGTGTGTGGGGAGAAGAGAACCCCAACCCTATACTTTTGGGCTGGCATGGTGCAGAGTAGAAGGAGCTCTGAGTGTTACAGATGTGCTGGTTGCACAGCACCATTTGCAATCCATATGGTCATGCTCAGCTGCTGGGAATCCCAGTCCCTACAGTATGGGTGTGGGGTGTGCTAGAGGGGTGAACCTGCAACGCTAATTCTCAGAGGTGGGGAGGAAGTTTGGACTTGGTTGTTTCTTTAATTCAGGTGAGATCTTATGCAACAGAGTCATGGAGCAGAGCTGGATTTGGGGACAGGATAGGAAAATACTTCTGTTCAGTGGAACTGGGGAAATATGGAATTCAAGAACCTGTGAGAAGATTCCACTCTGAGAAAGAAACAGGCAATAAGTTATTTATCCCTGTTGATGGCAGGAGGAGGGGAATTGGAAAGAAAAAGTAAGCTTGGTGAAATGTTGTTGTTTCTGTCCTGGTTGGTTGTGCTCTGTTGCCATGAGCCGTTTAAACCAGTTCTAGCTTTTGCACCAGAAGAAACTGCATTGCAGTAGTCACAGGATGTAATTGGTTAAACCTTTAGCCCAAAGGACCCCAAAACACTCTCAAAGGTCCCAAACAACGCTTATTACCACTGATCCCTGTAGCTGTACAAGAAGAGAGGAGCTGGGAGATGCTTTCTATGGGCCTCAGGTTATTAACCCTCTGGGATCATTCCCACCCAGGGAAAGCTGCAACAGCTTTACTGGAGTGAGAACAATCTCTTCTTCAGACTGCAGCATTCTGATGTGTCTGTGTCCCACTGTCACGTTCCTGCAGCCCATGGCTCCTACGCCATATGGCAAAACACCCTGTCCAGAACTATAAAACATCCCAATTACACTGATTAACTCTATGGAAAGATACCAGCACTTGGAACAATTGCTGATGCTGCCTGGACAGAGCAATAAGAAAATAATAAATGACTAACAATCAGCTGGGGAAGGGGGGGAAAATATGCAATTTGTATACAGTGAAGATGGGAAGAGAACAGGGAGACCAGAAATTGCATGGGAATAGCACTTGGTTCCATGCAAGATCCCTGCTCTTCCAAGGATTGTTGTTCAAACTCTCTTATGCTTCCTGGTCACTCTTACTTATGCATACTTTTTTTTTTTAAAAAAAGTGTTAAATCCAGTTTTGAGCCACAGGCTTTTTCTCTAGTGACATTCTCAAGTAATCCCTCTTCCAGAAGCATCTAAAGCTCTTGGAGCAGAAGTAGTGACTTTCTGGGAATGTATGATCCTAAGCTGCTGAGACAGGTTTGAAAACATGTCTTAATGGAGAAGCACAAGTCGATACACAGGTTTTAATCATTTGAGAAATAAATCCAGCAAACACCAGCATTGATTCTCATGTGTGCATATACTGAAGGGTTTTTATATGATTACTTTCTTTGAGGAAAAAAAAAAACAAAGGGGGGAAAAAAAACCTGCAAAGACAAAAGCATATGTCTAGCTTCACATACACTGAATATTCCCTTTAAAGTCAGGGGGGGCTAGTCAGATATGTAAAGTTATGCATAAACAGTCTTCCTGAATGCAGTAAATAAAAGGGGAAAATGTCTTTACAAGATGAGGCTTCATATTCTAGGTAACAATATTCTCTTCACTGATGTGCTCTTGATTTAGTGTTTGGATGGAGAGCTGTGATGGGAACCTCAATTGACGTCAGAAGGTTTTAGATCACAGACCAGACGAATGTCAGAGAATTACAAGAAATTGTGGATGCTCTTCTATCTATAGCTCTGCAGTTGCCCTATCAGTCGTGTTTTCACCAGTTCAAATAGCTTGCTACGGCAGCTTTTTCCAAATTAGTTTTAGTTTAAGGATTTATGCTGCTCATTAGGGTTGGATAAGAATACTGTAACTGCTTTTTTCTTTTTTGATAAATCAGAGGTGACATGAATAAAATTCTTTTAAAAAAGATATAACATGCTGTGCAGAATGGTGGTGGGTTTTGTCTTCTGAAATGTTTTGCTACAGATCCTTTGAAACAACCTCCTGAGCTAACATGCACATGCTACCTACATAATTGTGGGCCCCCCAGTAAAATTGGGGCTCTCTGATGTGTGTATTTTGTATTGTGTAAAATGAGTTGCCCAAGAAGACAGCTCATTTTGATATTTTCTGATAGAATTAGTTGTCATTGTAACGCAAATACTCTGCTGGAGATGAATGTCCTCTCTGTGCTGTCTGTGATTCCTGGTGTAATTTATCAATTTATTCATGAACTATAATGAAATGTAACTTCTGGAATGAATGGCTAAGCTCAAGATCCCCTGCCCAGGAGAGCTCTTCTCCCTACCCTGGCTGCCCTCTGACTTTGGGATTGTTGGGGTTTTTTTCTTTCTTTTGTCAGGGAGCTGAAGAATTCATCTTTCCAACCCTGGCAGTGCTGCAGGGCCCGTGTTGGTGCAGGAGAGCGGGTTGTGTTTGATGAGGCTTGTACTTTGTCAGCCACACTGCTGGGAGATGATTTCTAAGCCCATAGCTCTGTGTCAGAGTGTGATGGATGGGCCTGGAAGCTGAAGGATGCTTGCAATTCTTAGGCACATGGTAGGAGAGGAGAAATGCATACAGTCTGGTTTGTAAATCAGATCTTGGGAGCTCTGGTGCAGGAGAAAAAGAGGTGTGTGTGGATATGCCAGGAACTATTGCCCTGCTCAGCAGTGCTTCTAGAGGGTGTAAGGACTGGGACTGAAAACAAAGAGGCAAGACTGTTAAGATACCCCATGAAATTAACTTTTTTTTTTTTTTTTTTTTCTGATCCATAGCCTGTCTCTGCAGTCCTTACAAGATAAGAGAAGGCTGCCATGCCCAGGAGTTCAGAGCATCTTACTTTCCTACTCCCAGCTGTGGTGATACGTGTGATACACAGATCCTGCTGTAATGGGGGACTCCATCCATTTTGCACAGGGGCTTTTGGCACCAACAAGGACATTGGGAACCAAGACGTTTTTTAAAGGGTACTGATAACAACTGACCCTTGTATGCTTTCTGGTTTTATATCTTTTCCATAAGAGAGGGGAGGGGTCGGTACTTGGGACTTTGTACAAGCACTTTTTTACCTGCATCACCTGAACTAAAAGAAGAAAAATAAATTCCAAGGAGATGGGGTAAAGCCGAGAAGTCATGAGTTTTGCTGGATTTTTCTGCACGATTCCTGGCTCTGCATTCTGCTCCTGAAGCAGACACATGCAATAGCAGTCCAGCCCACCATTCATCCCGCTTCTGTTGCTGTTTATTGATTTGTGTGCTTGCTCCAGCCCTGCTGGGGCTGGGGGGACAGGATCCACGTTCTGGGTGAGTGGTGGTAGGGACAGGAAAGCTCGTGGGGTGGGCGCTTTGGGGATGCCTCTGTCGGCAGCTCTCGTCTGAAGGCAGCCTGTGAGGTGATTGATTGCACTGCAAGCTCTGCCGCTCCATGCATGCGACACTCCTTCTCTTGGCAACCTCTTGGTAGCCTTTTCCCCTCTTCACCCACCCTGCAATGAGGCACTGATAAAGCAAGAGTTTCCTGGCTCTCTGCTGAGGCATTTGGCTTTTCTGTCTCTTTTTTTTTTTTTTTCTTCCTGGGCTGTGAGCCACAGTGGAAGGCTGAAGAGAGACAAATCAAAAGAAGCACAGGTGCAAAAGTCTGGTCTTTTGTTTCCCCCTCCCTTTCAAATTCCACATTTTGTGGGGCTTGATAAATTAAGATTTCCCCTGCTTTTCTTAGCTAGCATTTAAATCCAGCTGAGATGTATTTACAGGATGCCAACTGTGTCTATGTACCAGCCAGATGTGGTGCAGTCCCCAAATCAGCAGCTTACCATGGTGCATTATATGGATGAAATAATTGTCAGTGTAATGGGGAGCTCTCAGCGTGTGTAAACAACGGGTGCATCTGTCTCAATCTATTTTTGCTCTCTACAGACCCTCTGTGCTTTAGCCTTACTGAGGGGACAAAAGCTATGGTTTTGTTTTGGTGGGTTGTGAGGGGTTTTTGTGTCTTTTTTTTTTTTTTCTTTTTTATTAAGTTCTAGTATCTATGCATCGCTTTCTTGAACTCTCAGGAGAAATTTAGGAGCAGCTTGGAGGTGTATAGCTGATCTATAGCACCAGTGGGGTCAAAGCATGCAGCCCTCCAGGACCAGATCAGGTAGAGCATATTAGCAGTTTCCCAAGAGGCTGAGGGGACTACATCCTTTTGCACCAACTGATCCCCTTGGCTAAGGAATAACTAATGCAAACCACATCCCCTCCAGGGAAATGGTTCCTGTGTTCTGGCTTTGTAAACACAAATGTAAGAACTATCAAAACAAAGGTGGGTTTTGTTGTTGGGTTTTCTTCTTGTTGTTGTTTGTGTTTTGGTGGTGTTGGGGTTTTTTGCTTCTATAAGGGGAGCTGACTTGCTGAATTAGCAGTAATCTATGATGCTGAGTGCAATGCAAAAGTTGGTCTTTTCTTGGCTGTGCAAGTAGGTCTGGAAGTCAGGAGCTAGAGAGCCTAGTGTGGAGTTAGACAGCACAACATGGCTGCTAATGATCTTCCCAGTGCCTTGCACGGGAGCAGCAGGATGAATTCCTGCTTCTTTTGCTCCTTCCTTTTTTTCTTCATTTATCCCAAGTGTTGCATTTTGTTGTGGTGTTTTGTTTTGTTTGTTTGGTTTTTTTTTCCCCAATTGTCATTCCAAGCGCTTTTGATAATTTCTTTTTTCTTCAATCAAAAACTGAATCGAGCCATAGTAGGGAGAGTATGATAGAATGATGTTTTTAGCATGTGAAAGAATATGATGAACCATTTTTCTTGGAGGATGTGAGATGCAGAAGTGTAACGATACTTCATAAGAATAGAAGTCATTGTGCTTTTGCTGATAGATAAATGTCAATAAAAACAATAGCAATAGGGTAATTTACTGGAAATAGTGGAACTCTGAGTTAATGTGCCACAACTGGGAGAGCTGATACGGGCAAATAAAACAGAAGTCAAAAAGCTTTATCAGCCTATCTGTTGTCTTAATACCAGTCACTTTGGGATTCTCAGAAAAGCTCTGGTTTATAGAAAATGAGCACTTGAAACTAGGTAAATAGATTTAGGTGACTTGACATATTTAAATGTTGTGGGTTTGATTTGGATATTGTGTTTTTTAAAGCACGATTTAACAAAACAAACAAACAAAAAAAAACAAACAAACCCAAAAAACCCCACCACTCAGCAAAAAAACCCCAAACTAAACCCTTGTCTCTCATCAGTACCTAAATAGCAGTTATGTTCATTAGGTGGTCTGACATCTTGTCTGCAATACTGAAATTTGGAAAGCCCTTTTAACCTGCATGATAGGATGAAATGAGAACAGACTTCCCTGCTGGTTTTCTGTTACAGATAAATGATCACTGGTCGGTGCTGGGCTAATAATTTATTTTTAGACATTAATTAACATCTTAATTCGGATGTTGGGATTCTTTTCTATCCAGGTAAACTTGCGATGATTTGGCGAGGTGGATTTTGTAAACCAGCAAGGAAAGTGTCTACCCAAGACCAGGGGAACTGCAGTGGGCTGTTGCTTATAAGTGCTTTCCTTTTTGACTTTTGAATCACTTTAATTAGTAGTGGAATGAACTTCTTAGCTTTTAGTCTGTTATATCTGAGACACTTAGAGTCACAGGGGCCCTTGCTGAATTGCTTGATACCTAAGGGTCTCCAACACCTCTTTCATGGGAGAAGAGAAATAAGTGGGACCAAATTCCCATGCCTAAATTCTTGTTCTTAAAGCAAGTCTCTGTAGACAATTAATGTAATGCTCTTATGTGGAAGGACCAGTAGGATGCTACTCTTACATATATTGATCTCTTCCCAGAAGCAGCTCCCTTCAAGTACTGGAACAATAAGTACCTGTTCTGCCAGTGGGACTTGCTGCAGTACAGGGTAGTGTTCAGTGGGTGTCAAGGTGGACAGCTAGTCTATATTACCTAAGATCTGCACAGCACCAGTGTCTCAGAAGAGACAGAGAAAGCTTTTTTATTAGTGCATGTGAGAAACAGCAGCACTTTGTAGTGTTTTTATTAAGCAAGGTGACTGTCTGTGGTTATCCTGCTCCTTGCACCTGACATACAGGGGAGCAAATGGATTTTGCCCAAACATTTGTGGAGCCTTTCTTTTGTTCTGATTTATCCAAAGACCAGGTCTAGAGTCATTTAAAGCAGCTTTTTAGAGAAGAAGGTTAAGCATAGACACTGGTAGAAAATGTTTTGTGTACTTTATGTTGATTTGTCTTCAATGCATAAAAAGCAAGAGAATTATTACAGTTGGATGGAAGTGTGTATAAAGATCCTGCAGAATGCAGGGTCATAGATAGTTTGTGCTTCTACTGGATGGCACCAAATTACTCTTTATTGGGGAATGATTTATAAGAGTTCTAGGTAGAGTAGCCTTACTCATAATTTTTTTTTTTTTTAAATACATAACCCTTTCGGCAGAGTCTCTAATGGGGTGGTTATATGTTGCAAACCAAAGAAGACAGTGTCCTTAGAGCCATCTAGTCCAAGCCTTTGCTAAATCATTTGACTGGGGGCGGGGGGAAGGGCAGACAGGCTTGGTAGAGGCACAACTAGTCATAAGGCACAACTTCTAGTGGATTTTAGTTAGTGTGAGGAAAATACTCTTTAACTACTGAGAATTCATTGCTCAGGTTGTGGCTCTGGAAATCTCTGGTCAGTACTTTTTTCACAGGTACTTCTATAATGCTGTCTAGCACTGCAGAGCTCTAGCAGAAGGTTTGGAGCCAACATGCACTTTACTCTCCTTTTTCTTTCCCTGCATTTTCTTTTGTTGTATTTTCAAGGGGATGAAATCAACAGCTCTCCAATCACTTACTTGTCAAGTCTGTTTTAGAGAAAAATGTCAGTCTTTTCATAAAGTTAAGAGGCAGCATATTCACACTGGCATCATCTTCCCGTTTTAAAAACTGGAATCGAGGAGCCCTTTTACTGACAGAGTGGACTATGAAAAAAGCCAGTTAGAGCAATCCAATAGGGTCTGAGCCTGGCAGCAACTTTTAGTGTGTGAATCACTTAGATCAGTAGCCTTGAATCACCCCTGCTAGCTGACAGACTGTTGTTAAGGAGGGGCCAACTGTGATCTTGATTCAGTGAAGGTCATGCTTCTGATTCCTGATATACAGAAGTGCCACTAGGACAAGAATCAGGCCCAAAGTATTTCAAAACCTCCCAGGACAGCATCTGGTTGAGTAAGGTGGCAGTTGTGGGCTCTTTTTTATCTCCTAATGTATACAAGGTGCATCCCTACACCCAGGCTTATGCAGTGGTGTTTCTGGATCACTGCAGCTGTTAAAGTGTGATGGTACAAAAAGTCCAGGCAAGATCATCACAGGGCAGGGGTAGCTTTTTGTTCTGCATGAAGGAATTCAGAGCTGAACCAGGATATGAACATGTAGTTAGACTTTGGGAGAATGTTTGTATATGTCTCCACAGGTATAAGCAGGACTTCTGGAAGTTCCTGTGGAAATATTGTTCAATATATTTTTATTTTCAAGAAATGGCTTTTTGCCTTACATAGATACATGCAAGGAAATGTTGGTCAAGAAGCCTGTCTGTCAGAAGACTCCTCATCTCCTACCTCATCCCTGCCTCTACCCAGGTTCTCAGTAAAAGTCTTAGTCACAGCTAAGTGACTGCAGTCTGAGAAGGCAGGTAACAAAATGGGAAATGCTCTCCTTTAAAGAAAGGGGTATCAGAAAAAGCTGCTTATTGCAAATTCTTTCTGAAACATCCCAACAGTAACAGAAAGAAATACCATGTTGGTGGTACCATGTTTGCATTCACACACCAGCTGTTGGTCTTTCCTACAGGGTCTTGTTTTTTTAAAAGGCTGGTGAAGGACATTTTTGTTAAGCAACAGATTTAGTCTTACTTCCTGCATTGGCTATATCTAGTTTTCCTTCGGACTTTGGATTTTTCTTTTTGTGATCTGTGTGCTAACATATAACGGCTTCTCCTTCCAGAATACTTTTGACAGGCTGACAATAGTGTGGCACATCGTGTAATTTAAAGGAATGCACACTTCAGTTATGCATTATTGGGTTATCAAGTTGTGTGTGTTTTAAACATTATGTATTACTGATTGTGAGAGTAACTGGCACACAATTTATCAATGACTCTTAATGAATAAAATTCTCTTACTGAAACTACAATAGCAAAGCTATTCCTGGACTAGAAAGGCTGGTGGATTTTTGGTCTGTAATAAATATTGAACACATAACACAGTGCAGGAGAAAAAAGAAAAACACTGCATACAGTCATTTCTGAGCAGGAACTGCTGGTTTGGGTTTTCTTCTTGTTTGAAAAATTATCTCAGTATATAAAACAACTTGGTATCCACCTCTCCCTGTAATTGAGTTAAAGCGTTTTCAAATTCTCTTAACCATTAATTTAAAGAAAATTTGACTTCCAGAAATATCTTTTGTATTCAATATGATATAAACATATATAGCATATATGTATGTAATTTATAACAGTATAAACATTTACATTAGAACCTGAAGGGACTGGTTTATCAAGGTTTTGAATGCCCAGGACTTCAGCTGATGTGCTGAGAATCAGTAAGTGCTTATGTATTGTGTGATGCATAGGTGTGCATTACAGAACAGGATCAGCAAGACAAGTATGTATCAATTTTACTTGTTCAGGCAGTTCAGAGGAGAGATGGACAGATATTTTAATGTCAGGGCCATAGGAAACTCAAACCTGGAAATGCTCTTTTTAAGTTTTCCTAGCTTATTTACAGGCAAGATTACAGAGCATTTCTGGTGTTTAATCTTAGGGAGTTTATAACTATGCATAGTTTAAACATAGTTTAACTAAAGAGCTTATTGCACATACATGTGCTTCCTATTAGTCCACCCCACTCTAGTGTGCAGTGTTGCTATACAATTGTGACTAAATAAGTTGAGAAAGGATGGCGCTGAAGTATTGGGATTTGGGCATTGCTTTTCAGATATTGATTTTACTTATTTCTAGAACTTCTTCTCTTGATTTACTTAATAGATAATGTGAACTCAAAGCATTTAATGTTTATAATCTTGCTGTCTTTAGATTTATTTTTTTTTTTTTTCCCTGTGGAATTATAGGGAAAAGTAGAGATATCCCAGTTTTTATGCCTGGAAAGACTTCAGTGTTCAAAAGAAAAAAGATAGCTAGCTGAAAAGTTAGGCAAGTATCAGCAGGTCTGTTACTATGATTCATAAAACAATCAGCATTACCCCAGTGTTGTATATGTAAATAATGCCTCCTCTTTCACATTAAACTAGAAGATGAGACTTTGATAAAATACAGAAATGCAGAAGTAAGAGCTATGCAATTGAAATGAAGTCTAAGATGGAGCAAGTTCAGGTCATGGAAGAGGAACACTTTGTTGTGTGTTGTGTTTTTTTTTTTTTTTTTTTTGTTGTGGTGTGTGGTTTTGTTTTGTTTTTTAAATTGCATATATCTGGCATCTATCACTTGCTACAGCAGGCTGCATTATTCATACAAATAGAGAAGAGCTTCTACCTTACAATATTTTTTTCCCATTTAATACAAGCACTGAAAGGAGAGATTAACCAGAAACAAATCTTTCAGGCTAAAACTGCTCCTTCTACCTTAGCTTTAAAGAGAAACTCAACATATGTAAAACGGAATCAAAATACAACTAGGTTGTGATGGATACAATTGCAAAAAGCTTCCCGCATCCCCTTTGGCTTTCATTTAGGTTCTGCAAAGGAAAGATGTTGAAACCAACATCAAAGAAAAAAGTTGGGAAGGAAGGAGGTTTTTTCTTTGCTTTCAGTGACTTTAGATATAGCAAGCTAGGGAGATGTCAGACTCCTTTTCAAGGAGGGTTCATGATTTCTCAAGACAGTGCAGGTGAGCAGTGAAAGCATCCCACGGAACTCACCTTAACCTGCAATCAGAGGATGGGGATGGGGCGAGGTGGGAATATTTACCCGGGCGAATTCAAGTGCAACATTCCCACCCGCCACTAGTTGTCACTTTGCAACCAGCCGGGGTCGGTGTTTTCAGCACTGCGGTTAGCGAGATTGCGGTGCTAATTAAACGGAGTAACTCTCAAAGCCGCGGGAAGTCCCGAGCCCGGGGCTGTGCGATAGCCAGTCTCGGGGAACCGAGAGGAGGCGAAAGGGGGAGCGCCGCTGTTCTAAGGCTGAGGCTGTGCCTGGGGGCTGTTCCCCGAGCTTGGGGTGGGCACGGCAGTCCAGCCCGGCAGCTCCCGGTGCGCGCACACTCTCCCCGTAAAGCCGAGCCTTACCTGAAGAAAACGATCGTCTCCCACACGTAGACTCCGAGCGCGTTGACGTTGCACATTTTTCCAGCTCTCGCTGTTGGCTTTGGGTTTTTTTGTACTCCGTGAGGGGTGGGCCGGTGGGGTTGGCCAATAAAGTAACCCGGCACTTTGGGGAGAATTAGAAGGGA
>NW_008611388.1:0-4479 GCF_000691845.1 Merops nubicus
TTTTCCAACCTAAGTGATTCTGTGATTTTATGAAATTTCCAAACCACCACAATAAACTGTGCTGGAAGCACCGTGCGTTTCACTGATCCCCTGTCCCATACAAGAGCACAACATGCACACAAGATTAGTTAATATTTAAAGAATAAAGCCAAAATATTTTTTATGCTAACCTAACTTTTTCTGTCCTTTAGTTATAATTATTCCTGGTTGCCTGAACTTGGTTGGTTTTATTTAAGTCAATGTACAGCTGAGCTGCTCTGGATTCTTTGGCACTTGGCTGGGTTTCCCAGATGCCTGGTTACTCAGGTGAGTTTTTTTTAGGCTTATGGCTGTACTATAGACATCAAAGCTTAATGATATCATCATTGGCAAAAAGATCTTTAAGAACATCAATTACTTGAGTCTTATGGGCCTGGGGTACCATTTCTTGTGGTTCAGGTAAAAATGTTACAAAATAGTGGTTTTGGTTGGATCAGTGTATGTCCAGAACGGCTCCACTCAGTGGAACTAAACCCCAGTTACACACTGAGATGGGAAAACTGTCAGTTTGTGTGTTCAGGCAGTTCTCTTACTGCACTAGGGAAACATCTCATCCTATCTTTCCCCACGTGGCTGCTTTTAAGGTATAAATAGGTGGACACTCAGGTTGTTATCACATACCAGAGACTGGAGAAGAGTTCAAAGTTTGTTTTACATGTCTCCTGTCTACAGAATCAATTGTGGCTTTTAGGACTTCAGCAGTTGCTGATGGTGTACTTTAGAGAGATTTGAATGAGTTGTGAGTCACTGCTTCAGCTGATGCTTCAACAAATTATTTTCCTGCTTGACTTCAGTGAGGTTCTTTCCAAGGCTCTGACAAAATGACTAATGTAGCTACAGATCTTGACTGTTGCTTTAATGTATTTTTGAATTGCTTTTATCCAGCAGCAGATCAGTGAAGAGAAAGTTTTAAGCAGTGTGTAAAGCACGTTATAAACCTAAAGAGACTTTTCTGGCTTCTGTGTTGCTTGACATTGTTGCTCGGTGTTAAAAGGACTAAGGTGGTGGTGTGATGCTTAAGATCTCACAGCAGCCATTGATAAGTGTTCTGGAGTTAGAGCTCATTTGGACACACGTGTGCTCCTGAAAACTATCCATCTCAAATCACTGAAGAAACTGTTGTTGAGAGCTGCAGGAGATAAACATTTGAAGTCATTCTGCCATGGGCTGGGTGCCAGTCGAATGTCACACCCAGAGAAGGGCCAGCCCTGAGGTGGAAGCTGGGTGAGGAAAGCCCAGGGAGATGCTCAGTCACGTGGTAGGAACGAACCAGGAGAACTGTGTTAGTTCTGTATGAAAACACACAGTGATGCCTGCACGCAGAATATCAGCCAGTTTCCAGCTTTGAGTGCTGACTTGCTGTCCACTGAGGTGTTCATTGGCTGCAGCTTCATCCCTTATTTCCGGCTGATCCACTGTGGTATCCCTACCACCCTCTCAAACAACAGCAGCTTTTGAAACCTGCAGACCTGTGCCAGGGTCTAAACTGCTGACAGGGCTGAAGAGCTCCACGGCTGGTTGCTTGTTTGGACAGACAGCTTATCCCCTGCTGGTTTCTGTTTGTCTTTCCTTGCTGCCTGCAGCTGCATTTGCCTGCTGATGCTCTTTCTTGCCTCCAAGGAAAGACATCAAATGTTATGTTCTCTCTGTGTGGTCCAAAACGTCCATGAGAGATTGGCTGTTATCAAAACAGATTTGATAGGAACTTTGTCCCAATTAGTGCGAAATGTTTCAGCTGGCACCAGTTGTCATTTTTTACAGTGACTGCTTGTTAATGATCTCAAACGACTGTCCACTCTTGGCAAGAGACTCATCTGTCTCTCTGTTATGCAATTTGCAGCAGAGAGGCTGGGCTAGAGCAGAGCAGTAACATTCACCACGGGTAACCAAAGCTAGAGGTGAGCTATTGGAGATGTTTCTGGGCAGTTAAAACACCAGTTGAGCTACATGCTGTATAGAAAGAACCCTTCAGCAGAAGACACCATTGAAATTATGAGAAGTGCAGAGGTATGGTTGAACTGGGGCAGCTGACTTTATTGTCACATCACCCCTATATTTATAATGTTGAAGCTACTGGAAAGCACACAAGTTCCACCTGTCCATCTGACTCCATCAGAGGAGGAGGCC
The DNA here is from genome assembly GCF_000691845.1 of Merops nubicus. Lineage (NCBI taxonomy): Eukaryota > Metazoa > Chordata > Aves > Coraciiformes > Meropidae > Merops > Merops nubicus. The sequence goes on from NW_008611388.1 coordinate 2,167, forward strand.
AAGTGTGGTTATGGTCCATAGACTGCAAACTCTCATCTTGGTAGCTGAGCTTCCACTGAGGCCAACAGAGACAGTGCAGGGAAAGGGCTTTTATGAAAAGGCCAACTCCTGCTGCATGCCTGGTACTGCCACTGTTTCCTCCAGCCCACAAAGTGCAGAACTGAACAAGCATGTCTGCTGAGTTCTTCAGCCCTATTGTTTGGAGAAGTTTGGGAGTCCCTGTTCTGAAGTGATAAAACAGTCAGGTGGGGATTCTAGCTGGCAGGTAGGTAAAGCCAGATTTCACTTTGTAAGGAGCTGCTCAGCTCAGCATTTCTTTTGGAAGAGGATGGATTCTGGAGCCAAACTTTAGTCCTCTCTTTGGAAATTTTTGCCCTACATCCTCTTCACTTTAGTTTCACACTCAAAATCTGGAATCTGAAAAGACATGGACTTTTTGTAGGCCATGTACATCTTGAGCAAGTGGGCACAGCCAAGACCTTGTCACAGGGGTAGGCAAAGGAGGAAAGTTTTAAAGCAAATAGGAGATAACAGTGTTATGTTTTTAATGCTAAATTCAAAACTCAGGTTGAAGCATTTACCTCTGAAAAAGTGTTTTCCTCACTTGTTGGATAAAATACTGGAATTACAGGATAAAACTGTATAGCCCACATTTTATAGGAGATAATGCATAATATGATCTTTTTTGAGATATGTTAAATTAATAACTGTGTTAAACAATAGTTTTAAACCACTTTCCTTTCCTTTTTCATCCATGAGCACTGTCGAGGAAAGGCTTGGCTTGAAATAACCATGATTTAAATGGTGCCCTCAAGCACAGGAAGATGTATGAGGAGCAAAAGATGTGTGGCTCCAAAAAAACTTCCCAACTTTGGACTGCTTTATAATTTCTTCAGTTTTTAATGTGTGTAGCTGAGTGCAAACCCCATCTTATTCTCTGGGTATGCTAAACCAATCAAGTGAATGCTAATGTCCTGCTGGCTCCAGCAATTCAGCTGGAATTGAACTAGCGGAGACAATGCCCAGAGCTGAGCTATGGTTGTGAACGGCTCTGATGCACAAATACAACACAAAGAGAATAGGAACGAGACATTTTAATGTCAACTCTCTTAGAAGCACAGGGGAAAAAGAATCATCATGGATCAAATAGAAACAGACAGGGGAAAAAAATTACAAAGATAAAGAAATCTTATTTTTCAGGCTCCCAAAAGGGGAAAAAAAAATGGAGATGACAATAGAATTCTATCAGAAAGAATGGGTTCTTAATAGTCCTTTAAAATAAAATGCATGAAACAGTGACAAAGTGATTTTGCTTGATCTTTAAGGAGCTTGCTTTTGTCTGTCTGAGGTTATTTGAAAAAGAGCCTCTGCAGAAAATTATGGTCTCAAATGGTGGTTTTCAGGCTTGGATTGCACAGGTAAGCAGCACCCTTGTGAGCAGCAGTGACAAAGGCAGCCCCGTGGCACACAGAGGAGCAGAAGAGGACCCTTGCTCATTGGGTGCTGCCTTGACATGACTTACAGACAGTTTGTGGAGCCTGAGCATGAACACAGGACTAGGTTTATGGTTTGGTTTACAGGGGTTCTGGTCCAGTGCCTGAGAAAATCTTTAGACATTGACTCAGTTTGGTTGCCTGTGACCTGGAGATACACAAAAGCTTCTGGCGTGGTATTTATTGTACAAGGGGGTTATGGTGAGTAAACAGGTACTGTTACTAGAGGGAAAGATCTGTGAAGTTCTTAGCCCACTCAGGGAAGAGGAGGAAGGATGGGAATAGCAGAGCATTTGACAGGCTGGAATGTTAGCTGCTTCCATTAAATGCTTTCTTGTACCAGATTTTGACATCTCTTCATTTTGCCAAGGAAACTGAGGTTTTGGAACATCAGATTCTCCAAACAGACATTTGCTTTCCTGTACTGATATGGAACTAGGAGACTCCTGAGCTGTATGTGCAGAGGGAAAACAAAAACATCTGCTAGCTAGATCTGTGTTTGCAACAAATTGGAATTATCAGTGAAGTTGGACCAGTGGCTCAGAACCTTTATTGCAACTGTAGATCTGTGATTTAGCAAAGAAGAGCTGCACCAGGAACATTATATGCCTGGTCCTGGGGTGGAGGAAGAACTACTTCATCTCTAGCTGGTAGCTGAGGACCAAAGAAAGAGAGAGCTTGCTCTGTGTGTGAGGGGATGGTGTCTCTCTGGCACTGCCCTCGGCTGTAGGAGCTTTGTGTTTTCTGGAGCAGCAGGGATGTAAGCAGTGCCAACAGCATGCACGTGTGAGCAGGGAGTAACACAGACTGCAGGGAAAGA
>NW_008611388.1:4510-41152 GCF_000691845.1 Merops nubicus
CCTGAGGCTGCTGCATTTGAGATCAGTCCATGGGTCAGAGTTTAGCCTCTGTCAAACATATTGACGCTGTTGCATTGTCTCAATATGTGCAATATTTAACATGCTCATAATTCTGAGAGTGCACTCCTAGTTTCAACTGTTGATATGATGATACTGGAAACTGGTGCCCTAGTTCCCACTCGTATCTAAACATCTGGTTTCAAGTAAGAATAAAGCAGCTTCTTGCATCTTGGCTTTATTTTGCTATCTTGTTAATCTGAGGAATTTTTCCTGAGAAAAAAATTATACATGTTTGGGTCAGTTATATCAGTACAAAAAGCTGTGAAGCTGCTATGAAGGAATGGAAAAATCTCTTTAGAAGTGTGAGTTGTCAGTAAGAATAACGCAGCAGCTGATTGTTAAACCTTCTTGCATCTTGGCTTTATTTTGCTATCTTGTTAATCTGAGGAATTTTTCCTGAGAAAAAAATTATACATGTTTGGGTCAGTTATATCAGTACAAAAAGCTGTGAAGCTGCTATGAAGGAATGGAAAAATCTCTTTAGAAGTGTGAGTTGTCAGTGATGTACAGTATCTAGTCACACTCTAAAAGATTGAATTAGAAGTGATAATTATGTGCTGGTTTTGCTGCTTAAGTGGTTTAATGCCATTATGACTGTGCTGCTTAATGGGAAAAGCTTAGAATCAGACTAGCATGGGAATACTAAAAATTTTAATGGATTTCTGCTCAAATCATTCTTCCTATTAGGAAACAAACCCACCAAAATATATAACTAGGTCCTTGGATTCAATTATTAATCCTCTCTCCTAATTTGAAGAGCAAAATTATCACTTAACAGCAGTTCTCCGAAATAGAATTTTAATGATACTAGTCATCTCATAGTTGAACATGATTTTTCCTGATCAGAGCAAAGTTAGAAGATTCTCACTGCTGAATCAGTTTTAATTATTAATCTTACGCAGTTAAAAAATATCCTGTCAATGGCATGTCTTGAACATCTGTCAAAGCTGTCAGAAATGTTTTCAGTGGGTTCTCATGTGTTACCTGGCTTCTCTGCTTGAGGAAAAGGCTTTGGAACGTGGTAATTGGGATGGGGCTGTAGAAATAATGTATAGGAAGAGAATTATGTCATACACTTGGAAGGATTCGTATGGGCTGATCCTGGCATTTTGTAGTTCTATAATAAATCTGATGGGCTTCAGCATAATGTGCTCCAGTGTCCCCCAGGAAATTGGCAGTGGATTAGGTGAAGTGCTTGCTGTGCCCATGAAATGAGAAAAGGAAGCAGACAGAAGACTGAATGGTTATGGGTCATCCTTTTACAGGCTGGTCCTAAAGCAAATGGATTGAGGTATTGAGGTGGTATAATTTGTGCTCCTTGAATGTGAGTGAAGATACTCATGGCTTATAGGGAGGTGCTATTAGTTACAGCTGCTATTAAAAAGTCAAAATCAGAAGTAATTCTTTGTAGAAGCTCTGCAAAATTTCTCTAGGAGAAGGACAGATAAAAGTGGGAAGACCCAGTTCAAAAAACTCTTTTCATGATTAGCCACATATTTCCATCAGTTCATGCATCTGACTATTCCCTGGGATATTTTACATCCCCTCTGAAGACAATATGAACTCAGGGGAGAATTTCCTCTGTGGTGTTACTACCATAGCTGCCTTGTTCCCAGTGTCTCATGGCAACTGTTCGTGGTTTTTGATTCCTAGCTTAGAAAATTGAAGTTAGCAACTATTAGAATGTCTGCTATTTGGGACAGCAGTAATATGCTGGGAACAACTTCCTGGAACATCTGAAAATCAAGTCACCTCTTTAGGCCAGCAAGATGTTGGTCCTTCTATACAACATGAGTTGAACTGATATTGACCATGAGGCTTATTTGGCCTGTTAGTAGTAGTAGTAAACTTCTGGGCATTCATGACAGAATATCCAGTGTTACACTTGCCAATCTATTTAGATTACTTCATGTCTTCCCTTTTCCATGTATTTGTATTTTGTTTTACCCCTTCCCATGCTTTAATGACTAAAAAAAGTGTTACAGACTCATATTGTACATTCCCAAGTTCTTTCTGGTGGAAGTATTGGGACTTCTTTCCAGTAGTACTCAGTTTTCCTGACTTACAGCAGGATAACAGGGCAGAGTCTTACAACTCTGAACAAATACACTGAGGTTGAATTTCTTTCCCTTTGAAATAAGAAATCGATACAAGTTGGCAGAAATACTTGTATGCAAATGAATGTCTTGAAAAGCTGACTCTGAGGTTCAGGGATGCTGTTGGGATCAATGGAAATATTGCTGCTTCGTTTTCTGGGCTAATTGTGGGAATTTTCTTCTCTGGTGATTTTTTTGGAAGCCCATCAGGAATACCACTGGGATCAACATTAATGTAGGTCTTTATACCGCTCCTCCTCCTCAACTTGAAGTGAAAGGGAAGTTGGAGTGCAGGATCAAGCCCTTAATTTGTTACTTACATTTGATTTGAAGCTTTGTGTCCAAGGTTGAGCTAAAAGGGTAACGGAATAACTCAGGCTTGTGAACAACTCATCATGTTAGACAGAAAGCAATTTGGTCCAAGGCGCAGCACGTTGGAAGATTGCCACTTCCTTTCTCTTTCAGTACTGCTCTGCAGTCTCACTTCTATAAACAGTCTCTTCATCCCTTTCTGGGGGTAGCTGGGTTTCCTTCCTGAAACCTTCCCAAATTCAAACTGCATTTGGCAATAATTTTGTATTTGTGTTTGACACAAAAGTTTTCAAAGGAGCTTCACAGACGCTAATCAGCGTCAAACTGCAAATCTAAAATCTGTCTTAGTTGAATGTTTCCTTTGGAAACCATTTAATTTCTTACAAGCACACTTTGGCAGATGATGTGGCCCTTATAGTAATAAATCACAGGAACATAAGACACTTCACTGCAGCTGCAACGTGGCTTAGTTAGGATCCTATTCAAGAAAAAGGCTTAGGCAGTGTATTTTCTTTCCTATACTCTGCTGTACCATTTCTCCCCCTTATAGATCAAGTGAAAAGACTCTCAGAATGCTCTTATAATTGTCTCCTTGGAGTTATAATCTCCAAATTTTTTTTTTTTTTTCCTAAAAGATAAAAATACCCAAATCTTAATGGAGCCTTTTTAAATGGCACATCGTTAACTCTCCAGCCGCCTTCATGGTTTTGTAAATCTCTTTAATAAGGGTGAGAAGAAGCTTAGAGAGGTCTCTTTGATTAAAGGTTTGACCTGGAATTACTTTGAATTTGTATTATGCAGTCAGCAAGTTTATGGTGGTAGCTGTAACAGAGAATCTTTTGTAGGACTTTGCAGGTGGAGCTGTAAAGAGGGTAAGTAGTATATAAAGCACAGCAGAACCAGTTAAACATCAGAGCACTGTGTTGAAATGCCATGTCCATGGAGCACTGGGAACACACCACCTTGCTAGTTTAATGCCTGAATTTGCTCGTCTTGTGAACAGGTTTATACGGCAGAATTTCAAGAAAAGGAGCCTGGCATTCAGTGATCTATGAGGTCCCTTCAGCCCTGTCTCCAGGGTTCCTGAAAGATTATCATCACTAAAAAATAACAGTTCTAAGAAATGGTTTAAATTGGCAAGAAATAGAGCCAGGACAGTGAGTTTCATGGGACTTAATGTGCTCAGTGCTTCATCACCATGTGCACCTGGGCTCAAAGAAGTGACCCAGGACACAACAGCCTGTGAGGCTTTCTAACCTAATTTTGAGTCTTATGGGTACAAGTTTCTTAGAAGGTGATGTTTCCCTCAAGGTCACCTAACAGATTTGCTTTCTTTGTCAATGGGGGACTTAAAATTCTGATTAATGGAAATGCTTCTCTGTAGGACAGGTGGCCTTGCTTCTCCCTTGTGTACGACGTGTGCATCCTACCCTGGAACTTGATGGCTGAATGGAGACAGTTTTCTCTGCAAAATGTTCAGGGGTTTCAATCCCTCCTGAGGCTGATGACAGAAGAGGCTTCAGCTCTTATCAGAAGCCCTTAGCTCCTACAAGGACAGGCTGAGAGAACTGGGGTTGTTCAGTCTGAAGAAGAGAAGGCTCCAGAGAGACCTTACTGCAACCTTCCAGTACCTAAAGGGAACCTACAGGAAAGATGGGGAGTGCTCTTTATTGGGGAGTGTAGTGGTGGGATGAGGGGTAAGGGTTTCAAACTGGAAGAGGGCAGGTTTTGATTAGATATGAGGAAGAAGTTGTTCACTGTGAGGGTGATGAGACAACTGGAACAAGTTGCCCAGGGAAGTTGTGGATGCCCCATCTTGGAAATGTTCCAGGCTGCATTGGATGGGGCTTTGAGCAACCTGGTCTAAGGGGAGGTGTCCTTGTCTATGGCAGGGGAGTTGGAACTAGATGATCTTTAAAGTCCTTTCCAACTCACACCATTCTCTGCTTCCCTTGGAATAAGCCCCATTTCTGCAGAGTAGGGAAACTGAGTGCTGATCTTAGTCTGACTAGGTGGCAGCAAGGCTGAACACTGCTGAGAGAAGCATTGCTGTGGAGTTGCTCGAAGAAGAGAAGTATCTTAGGTGATCCCAGATGTAGCTAGCATTCAAAGCACAGCTCAACATCCAACACATTTGATGGGACAGGGTAGAGGACACAGTAGAGCACTAGCAGTGCTGTATTCACAGAGCAGTTCCACAGGTTCTACAGTTCTACCCGTACACTGTAGGCTTCCTGAATGCCTCAGAGTTTTTGGATATTTGCAGTTTTGTTTCTGTTCCTTTTAAAGAAAGATGGTAGATATAAATTCCTTGAGGAGCAGCAGCATAATACCTGCCTCCATATGTGGCCAAATAGGGTGAATCAACAGCAAGTTGAACAATAAAAGCATTTCACTGATTTTGCTGTAGTTCTGAGTTGCATTTCCGTAATCATTCCCCAGCATCCTCCTGGAGAGAGAGAAGTGATTATTCCTGCCTGTGTCAGCCAAGCCTTGTTTTGAAGTAGTACTGCAGTAGTTAAGTCTACTCGAATGCTGGATGACCTTAGTCTTTGTGCAGTTCTGATGTAACTGGAGGGGTGCTCTGATGGTAATGAGGTGAAGGGCTCCAGGGCACTGTTGCCCTTTGTCTCTGTAGGGCATTCTCTCCTTCATCCTGGGTTGGATCCAGCTCCAAAGAATATGATGCAAAAAACACCCACAAACTTTTCTATGATAATATGTATTCCAATAAAGAAAGATCAGATCCTTTGTGTTTGTTGCTGAAGTATGTTGCTACTTGTGCATTATCTTCACAGACATCAGCAAGAGCAGGAGGTGATCACATCTTGTTAGGAAAAGTTCAATATCTGGAGAAATGTATATTCTATGATTTATGTTCCACAGTCCTAACATATTTCATGTGTGGACCAGCTGAAGGCAACTTTAGTCATCCTGTAGGTCCAAGCTGCCTGTGAGATCAGGCCTTTGTAAGAAGGGATGGGTGGACTGCTGGAAGTGTGACATCAGATGACAGTGTGGGGCTAAGCAGGCACTGCTTTTCCCACTGTACACAGGGCACTTTGCTTGAACTGAACTTTCCCTCATTTTTATTATGAAGTTTCAAACCAGTAGCAGAGTATCTAAAGGGCTAGTGCTAAGGCAAGTCCAGCTCCTTTCCAGCTGAGGGGATTATTCACCCCTTCTCTGCTTTAGGCACGTGAACTTTTGGTCCTCTGGATCACCAGCTCTGTTGGAAACAGCCCCCTCGTTCACCTTGTATTCTCCTGGGGGGAATACAAGCTCCTACCTTTGGATACTGTGTTGAAAACCAAAGCCACGTGTGTGCCCCTTCCTGCACACAGAGCTGAAATATCTCTTGGAACTCTGACATCTGTCTCCTATTCTCTGATTTTCATGCTATGCCATTGTCTCATCTGTTTTACTGGGTGCGTAGGAGCTGTTATTGCTTCCAGTATTTAGATAGAATGAAAACTATTGCTTAAATGAATAGCTCCTGAAATTGTTTCCTTGCTGGGACTTGGTAATGTGCCATATGGATTCAGCTCATGTATTTGAGCTAATATTGCACCCAGAATTGCTAAAGCTATTTCTTTTGAACCCTTAACTCTTTATTGGCTAGGAGAGCATGATTTGTTTTTTTTAGTTACTGAGGTTCCAAATGTATATATGTTGCAGTGATTCAAGATGTCTCATTTGGGTATCTCCTTCTCCTGGAGTGTTATATACCTTATTCTTTCACCAAGGATCTCAGGATGTTTTGCAAAGTTGCTCTTGAGTCGGATTTGGGGAAAAGGAGGTATAAGAAATATCAAAATGCCTCTTGCAGAACTGAGAATGGAGCTGCCCTCTGGCTTCCTAGGACACCAGGCAAGCTTCTTCACTTCCCTGGGCTGGTGGTCCAGAAGCCTGTATTGCTCAGGAATACACCTCCCTCTCCAGCACTCAGCGGTCGGTGGGAAATTCAGCGGGACCAGGCTGGAGTAGCCAGTGTTGGGAGTCCTGGAAAAGGCTGAAATGAAACTCTGGAGTAAACAATTGCAGTTGATGGAGATTTGAGGGCAAGTGGCTGTAAGAGGTTAGCAGTGCTCTCTCAGCCTGCTGCTAATGCAAAATTAAACATACTGACTAATCACCTTCCTCAAGCCTTTCTGGTGTTTACCTGCTACATGCAAGGAAACAGTCACTCTGGCGCAGCTGAGAAATGGTAGTTCATTAGGATATGGTAATTCAATTGCTTGTGATTGTCTTTCTCTCCTCTTAGTATCTGAGCAAGAAGAGCATTCTAAATTGTAAGGGAAATAACCCATCCTGATTTATGGCACCAAAAAAATCCCAGAGGAAGATTAATTCCAAGAAACAAGTGTCTATTAACGTAAATGACTGTTAGCTATAGTGAGCATTAAACTTAAACCTATCTATTCTCTCCATGTGGCCCCACAGATTTTAGTGTAGAGGCTCTAGTGCTACATTAAGCTGAGGAAGGAATAGTGGAAGCTTTGTAGCTCAGCTAGGTGTTGGAATGGTACCAGTTTGGAAAGCCTGACAGGTGAGACAGGCTGGAGAAAAATAGGTGAATCAAAGCTGTAGTTAGAAAACCAACTCAGCCCCAGTACACCCATTTCTCCTACGGTTTGGTAATGATACTTCTGTTGATTTACTTGCCTCACCTTGTCTCGGGAGATGAGATCTATAACAATGATAGAGAGCTCCCTTTTGAACCTGTGTGAACTCACTCAACAAGGGGATTAAAATTGGATTTCAGCTTAGTAGCTCTCATGTTGTCTGGCATCAGGAAGCGTGTTGCTAGCAGGAGAGATGTCTTGCCTGGTGTGTGCCTGCGTGTCCTTGAGTATTACTGTGCTACACAGACAGCTCCCATTTTTAGGGCAGGGTTGCTCAGATGGCAGCTTGAAGGCCTGCTGTAGCTGAGGCTATCCCTCTGTCAGCTGCTCTCAGAGCAAGTGGGTTGTGCTCTGGGTCCCAGCCCACTCTTGCTCTCTGCCTTCACTCTCACTCGGCTGCCTCAGCCGTGGGAGGACAGTGCTGTGCATTTGCAGTTGCTGTTCTGTGTGCTGGCAGGCAGCCACCAAATTTGTGCCTCTTTGCATGGCTTCAGATCTGCAGTGAGCCCAGCATGTTTTCCTCAGCTGAAGAAGCTGCTCTTTGGCACTTGCAGAGCAAAGCACGTTTGCTTAGGAGGTGCCAGGGCACCTGTACGTGTTTGTACAGTCAGCCCAGCGTGGTGGGAGGAGATGCTGCTGTGGTCTCTGACTCTTCTTGGGCTGACAGTGGGGAAGTCACCCAGCTAACCCAAGACAGGGTGGTTGTGTCCATGCTGCAAGGTGCAGCAGCCGTGCAAGGGGGCTCTGCACGCTGAGCACCATTCCCTCCATGTACGTTGGCATGATGTGCTCATGCTGGGTTGATGAGTATTCAGAGGCAGATATGAGGGATTATTGCCCAGTCCAGTACCAGTCAGTGGTGTTAAAACAAAGGTAAGCAGATAAGCAGATGCAACAATGCAACACTTATCTAGACAATGTAACTTTCACAACTAGCCAACCTCCATTTTTAAGGGGGAGGGAGTAAAACTGTTTTGCACATCTGTTCTGAAAAGGATGCTGGAAAGGGAAGGACACAAAGAATATGAATACACTAAGAAGTGAAGGCCTGGTGGAAAAAATTTGGAGCCTACTGTAGTTGTTTAAGAGGCAGCTTTTGGAAGAAACTGAGAGCTGGGACGGTTTCTGATCTGATGAAATCCTTCCTTCAGGGTTAACTTTGTGGAGGCAAACTTTTTTTTTTTTTTAACCTGAAGTGTCCTTTGGCTTCATGTAAAATACATGTGAGAGTAGCTTTTCTTTCTGACTGCCTGAAATCTGCTGTTGAAAGACTGGTGATAACATCCCATGCATTAAATTAGGCTGGCAAACTAGCAGCATGACACAGAATGAACTGCAGTGTCGTACAGCTCTTGGCACAATATTAGTCTTGGTCTGTGAGGGGAATTCCCACAAAGAAAATAAAAAAAAATGCACAAAATTTCCTTATTCAAAGCATTTATTCTGCCTCTATCAGCTCTGTGTGTGCTTTCTAAAAGACCCCAAATCTGTACATGGTGCAGCTGAACAAAAGCAACTGGGTGGAGACCCCTGGTGAAAGAAAACACTGGCTGTGTTAAACCTTTGCTTTACAGCTTGACTGCAGAACAGATGAAAAGTTTGGGAGTAAAAGGAGAAACGATGTTTTCTTGTGTGGCTCCTTTTTCCTGCAGGATCACTAGAGGCAGAAGTGCATGCCACACGCACCCTTCAGCACTGTGAGGCACAAACAGGTACTCTCCCTTCTGAAGAAGAGGATTCTACTGCTGTACTGCAGGAAGGGAGGAACTCCTCCTGCTTGAAGGACTCGTGCTACTCATCCCATTTCCTAATCGTGCAATTAGGAGCCTGGACTCTTTTACATCTTGAAATGGTGGCTCGGAAGTAGAAAGGACCAGGACTGGTTTTCTTGCTGTAAGACATTTCTCTTAACACTAGAGGCTGAGTTGCAAGTTGCATGAGTGGAGGGGCTGAGAGTGAGAAGGGATGACTGTAGTGGTGGGGTTGTACAGGAGTTGGGCAAGCAGCTCCTATAGCAACTAACCCATGGCTCTGCTGGCTCCCACTTGTCTGGTTTGCTCTGAGTGGCTTAGGGGTGCAGTGGAAATTATACTCACTCACAAGACACAGTGGAACACAGTATCCTACTTTAAGAAAAAAAAGGTTAAATTTTTCTAAGTACAGCTAATGGACTGGATGTTTGGTGTAGAGCCCACACAGGTCACTCAGTGAACGTGAAATAACATCATGAGCCTTAATCCTTAACAGCTTCCTGGTTCAGTAGTGATCCTGGAAATAAAAATCTGTCTTTTACTGTTCTAGTGAGGCCAGGCTGCATGCTGTTGTGCTCTTGCAGCTGCCAGGAGGGCTGGCAGAGCAGGGGGTCTGTGCCACCACAGCAATACCCCAGTACCAGCACAAGTGCTCTCTGGCAGTCAGTTGGGGTGTTAGGCAGTGAAAAGGATGGGTAGGAAACCTCTCTTTGGCCTTGCTTCCTTTCTTCTTGCCAGGTCAGATAAGTGATCCTGAGGACTGGGAGCACTCTACAGAGAACAGCAGGCATATATGTGTCAAGCCTAGCTGTTCTAAATGGAGCAGGGACTATTGTTTGACTCAGATTTTTCTCTTTCTTTCTTTCATTTTTTCTCCTGCAAATGGATTATTTTGTTTTGACTCCGGTTATATTCACATCTGTTTCTCAACAGCAATGTTTGTTTTTATACCTGGGAGCTGAGGCTTTTTGTAGAAAACGAGTTATAAAGTGCTTAATTTGGAAGGTGGAGAGCAGCTTGAAATGCAACCTACACCTTCTCAGTAGAGAGTGGCATTGTGCTTCTCAGCTCTAGAGGCTGTATTGATTAATTCATGCTGCCTTGAAATGCTATTGTGCTAGTTACCTTAGCTCTAGCAAATGGTGTTTTTATAATGAAGCAGAAAGGGTTTGAAATAATGAGACACAAAAATAATGGCTCTGGTGGAGCAATAGAAAACTCCATCTTCTTAAAAAATGTACAAAGCACATTTTCCTGGGCAATGGTAGGGTAGCACATCACAGTGGCTGCTCAGCTTTCTTCCACCTGAGATGATGGGGAGAAGGCAATCTCTGAAATGAAAATGAGAACACAGTGAGAGCACTTAAACTACTCCAGTCTCCTTGATCAATGTGATGAGTAAACTTGGACAAGGAGCAGTATATCAGAAGAGCATACAGATTATGCTCTGCTCAAAGAGGGGTAAGAAGGGAGCCCTGGCTCATGCCCCCAAAACCCCACACCACAGCAAAGTCCAAAAATACCTGTTGGGCCCATTCTTGGCTATTTTGAAAGCAAGCAATCTAGCAAGTGTCTAGCTCTAACAGGATGTTTTCTAAGAGGAGGGAAACCAAATCTCTTAATATTAATGGGATAGTACCATGGGCATCTCTGTCTTGTGCCATATTCACCAAGGAAAGGAACTGGGGCGGGGGAGAGAAGGAACAGGAAGGATACTCTTGTTGGCAATATTCTGGTTGTCTATGTAAAATAAATTTGTATTGAAAACATTTATTTGAACTGAAAGCAAGAGAAGATCAAAACTATTGTATCACACCCTGTGAATAAAGGGGGTAAAGGAAGGGTGTTTAGGTACAAAGATTTCATTGCCTTTGAAACAGCATTTCCTATAGCAGCAGAAATTGTCAGCTGCCAGCCAGATTTATTCTTGACTCTTACCTAAAACAGACAAAAAAATCTCTACCACTGTAATCGTTCTCAACGTTTATCTATCATCCTCTATTAAATGATTACCAACTACTTCAACAAGCTCCAAGTAACTTCAGCTGGCAAAACACCAAAAAGTAGTTAATGATATTTGCTCCTTACAAATGAGGTGGTCTCAAGACCAGTTAATTTTGAATTATAATCCTCCAAGCTGTTGCCTTGTCACAGTCCAGTTGAAGACAAGGGTAGCTGGAGGAGCTTCTTGTAAGAGAAGATACAACTGGATTAGGTTGGGTGTGGTGCTCTGCTGACACAGGTACAGCCCTCAGCAGCAGAGTCACTGAGCTGAGAGCAGGGGTAGGAGACTTTGTCTCTGCCTGCACCTGTATTTTCCAGAAACTCTAAAAGGCTTGCCAGGAATAGAAACCAGATATGTGAGGTGGTAATGATCTTTCAGCTCTCTGCATGTATTTTTGAGATAAATACATTCTAAACCTAATCTAGTAGCCATAAAAAATCAGCAAGAATTGCCCTGCTTGAAATAAAAATGTCAGACCCACTTGTGATTATTTAAGAGGAAAAAGTCATCATGTGCTGCATTAGAGATGAGGCCTGTGTGGAACAGATTTTTAGGAGATTCTGTGTATTCTCTTTCAGTGCAGCACTGATGGCTACTCTGGAGCTATTTAAAATAATAGTTTGATGACTTCATTAAACTGTAAGTTTCTCCAATACAAAGTAAAGTCCAGGGGGAATTTTTTTTTTTAGTGTACTCTTAAAAAGTCAACAGCCCATCCCTTCCTGATGTATGTCCTTGACTGTGGGAACAAATGGTGCTGTAACTCGTCTATGCCCCATCCTTGTTCAAAGAGGCAAAGTATTTCTCTAATTAAAAACAAATTGGGCTTATTTGTCCAAACTTTTTTTCTGTAACCTGAATTAGAGAACTGTGGCTTTGGGTCCCAATGTAATATGGATGCAACTGCAAAAATCAATGCATAAAACAGAGCCCAGAAGAGAACTATATTTAACAGGAGACAGAAAATCAAAACAGATTCCAAACAAATTAGAAATTAGGACTGCAGCAGCTTGAGCCAAGTTTGCCTTGTGGGGAAAGCTTATTAATGCAACTAAGGTGATCTATTTTTTTTTTTTTTTTTTTTTTCCAGAATGCCACATCAATAGTATTTGCCCATGTCATGTCTCTGTTCCGTGACTTCATACAGCACCACGGGTAGCAGAGCAGCCACAGTGAAATGACAAGAAGATAATTAAAGCTTTACTTTACAATATGTTGGAACTTTAAAGATATTGGATGGTGCTGATAGAAATTCTGAGCAGCCGAGCTGTAGCAATATCACAGAACAGAAGCAATATAGCTTTTAGTCTAGAGAAATACCTTGTATTTCCCAGATCTAATAAAGTATATTGGATCCTTAATTTGTTTTAGAAAAGATTGAAGTGCTTTGCATTTGTTTAACCTAATTCAATCTTAACCATTGCTAAAATGAAAGGGCTTTGTCTTGCATGTCACACAGAGAAAGATCTACCATAGAAGTAGCTTTTGGAAGAACGGCCACTTGTGTTTGCAACCCAAACAATGAGCAAACCACCCTCTTTCATATAGGTTCATGTAGTTTTAAAAAGCACTGGAAGTCTTATAACTATTCACTTGCTAAAATATCTGTAGGAAGAGAGAGTCCAGGGGAAACTGTATTGCTGTCTGCTTCTGCCTGATCAGAGAACGTGAAGGAGACTATTAATATTATAGTAATATTTGTCTGTATGGTCTTCAGACTTTTTAAGCTTCTCTGGAGGAACTGGGAAAGTTGTAAAGAGTTGGCTAAGGAGGGCCCAGCTGGAACTGGGCCTTTAACTCTTGAACTAATGTTTATTATCTCTAGTAGTACTAATATAGATATAATCTCTTGACTGTAGCAGCTGAAATGACTTGAAGGCATTCACAGAGACGAAAATGATGGGAGTTAGGATGCTGACTTGTGATGCTGAAAAATGATAATTGAAAAGATAAATCTGTTCTAATTAAAAAAAAAAAAAAAAGAAGAAGAAACAATTCATGTAGCAGTATGATATGAAGTTCTTTATGTGTCAGTGCCATGGTAAGAGTAAGAACAACTTCTGTGTTACAGATTGACAGCAGAATATATTTTACCCTGACTTTACATTGGGTTTTAACACAAATCCTGGTGTTTCCCCTTGTGCTTTCCTTCAGGTAACCAGTGTTGTAATGGCAAGTGTTTTATGGACTGCTCTGCTCCTACGCCCAGTTCTGCTTCTCACTTCCCTGATCTTATGCCATTTCTGGGTGCTAGCATCAATTACTGAGGAGCAAGTGCTTTTTTATCTTTACTGACTGATTTTTTTTCTGTCTGAAGCAGGTGAAGGAGTTTGTACAAGGTCAGCTGGTTATTTACAGCTCTTCAGCAGTCCATTAAATGTCTGCTCTGGGTACCTGAGGACTATGGGTCCATTTGGATGGATAGTTTAGAATGTATTTAGCACACTTAAGCCCTACTGTCCCTTTTGTCTCTTGAGTTACTGCAGCATTTCAAGTCTCCTCTTTTTTTTTTTTAATTAATCTTGCAAAAGAAAATGTTTAATGAGATCCACTCGTGATCTTCAAACTGTTTGTCTGGCTGCAAACTGTCATTTCCAGGAGGATTTATTAGGGGTGCTGTTATCTCTTGGTCATGTCAATGTCCAGGCATGTATGTACTGTTTCTGCCTCATTCCCACATAATTACAAGCCTGTGTTTGGCAAATGAGGATGTTTGCTTTCCTGATTAAGAAGGTTCTAAGAAATTTTTCCATGCTTGGTAGAACATAACTTATGAAAAGATCTAGTTTAGAAGAGAAGCCCAGCAGCAGAGATTTGTGGCATTTCCCTAATACTTTCCTCTGCTGGGCAGAAAGCATTTTATGAATGCTAATGAAATCAGCTCTGCATTTCCCCAGTGAAGGAACTGTGCATTTTTCCTGTGAGAAGATGCAGGCACAGCATGATTAAGTGACCTGTCTGGATTCGTGTGGCTGCTGGGATTCCAGCATTTGCTCAGGTGTTGGCTTTCAGCACTAAACCCAAGGGCCAAACTGGGATGCAGTAGAGGCTTGGTAAAATGGTATTTTTTTTTGTCTTCTGGAAGCTGCTGTTTTGTGTCCTAAAAGCTGAACTCTTTTTTAAACTAAAATGTCTCTCCTGTTTATGGTTAGGAAGTTGATATTCAAAACATGAACTGCATGTAATCAATGCCTATTCCTGTGATTAGCCTGAAATAATAAATATTAGAGAGAAATGGACTGCAGGCATCCATTGATGAGTTAGCTCAAAAGTTTGTCATGGAGACTCAGATGAGGCTAATGAACTGTTTCTCCTCCTGTCAAATGTGGCAAGAAAGGTGCAGGGTGGGTGCATTAATGTGCTAGAAGAGCCTGTACACATCACACCTTCTGCATCAGAGGGAATGGGTGTTGTACTGTGTGCAGATCCCCCTTTTTTTCCACTCTCACCCCTGCCTGGGTCACAAAGGGAGGAGTTATCCCTTAGACCTTATAAGTGGTGCTCCATCATTCCAATTTACCTGGTGGAGGCCATCATTTGATGATTTTATTTTTCCTCTGATCAGCCTTCCCATGTCCCTTCAGAACTCTGTCCTTGTCAGGGCTGCATGTTTCAGATTAGCTTCTACTGTAGCATTTAAAAGAAGCCACTTTAGTATCTTTTGTCTTGTAGTAGATGGCTGATTATTTTTTAATAAAGTTGGTTTAGTAGCTATTGTAGCTTTATTTCTATAATATTATAGTAATATTTGTCTGTATGGTCTTCAGACTTTTTAAGCTTCTCTGGAGGAACTGGGAAAGTTGTAAAGAGTTGGCTAAGGAGGACCCAAGCCCTTTCTTGATGTGCTCATGCACTCCCAATACCAAAACTGAAATAAAGTCAGTGAATCTGCTCAGGCAGCTTTGTTGACACATGAGGCTGGGAATATGTACAGGCAACTGTTGGCTAGGCCCATGTTCAGCTCTGGAAAGCTGCTGAGATTGTCCACTGGGTGAAATGAAGCCATTCTCTTGGAATCAGTGGTGCTGCAGCTGCTTTCCCAGTGCTGAATCCCAGCCAGCTTCAGAGCTGATGCTCCTTTACAAGCCACCCTGCAGAGAATGGTATAAATTAGAGCCTGTGCAAGGAGGCCAATAAACAGTTGAATTTAGTGGTTGGTAAATACTCCAGATTCCCATGATTCTTTCCTGGATGTGCAGGTAGTGATCAGAGCCTGTGGCCCTGTGGCTGGCACACCAGCTCCATCCATACTGGATCTGGGGTTTTCATGTGGCTTCACACTACTCCACTGCCCTTCCACCACATTAAGTCCAGCAGCTTTTGTATGAAATCGTGCCTGGAGCAGTTGCCAGTTACTGTTCATCTGAAATGCCATTAGCAGGCAAGCATGTGCTTGTGTGGGGGTCGTGCTGGGAACTGGAGAGTGAACAGTCCAACACCAGCTTTTGACAGAGGCTTTGGGGACGTACAAGCCTCCACAAAATGTGCTTTTTGTCATGGATAAGCAGTGACATCCATTTATATGGCAACTATTGTGGTATGTGACGGAGACTGGAGACAGGACTACATTTTTTTCCTTGAAAGGCAGCAAGCTCTAATTTGCACAGAAAGAGCAGAGAAACTTATGAATAATGTTCTGTGGATGTGAGTTTGTAGCTCAGCCTTCTCCTCCTGCTGCCTGGTCTGCTGACCTTAAAATTTTAGGTCAGTATCTGAAGCCTCAGCTAATGAGGACATGTGCATGCACAAGCATTTGACAGAAATTGGGTCATGTCAGTCTTCTCACTATTATAAAAGATGAAATCTTCTTAGTATAAGTGAATATTGCTTTTTTTTTTTTTTTTTGTATGTGTGCGGCAGAAGGGAGGCAAAGAGTTCTTTAGTGTCTTAGCAGCCTCACCCCTGGCAAAATCAGTTAAAATGGAAAGTTAGTGCAGCGTGAAGATCAGAGCAGAGACTCAGACAGAGTGCAGCTAGTTCAAATCAGCCTTGATTAATGCATCATCTGTGATTGAAAACTGGTGGTGTAAAAGTTGTCAAGGTCACTGCATGCAGGACGAGGCTGATGGTCATTATTCCTTGAGGGAATACATTTACACCATTTACATCAAGCCCCAAATGTACTTGGGCTTAGATCCTCATGAAGGCAGATATGGGACAAGCTACTACTTTGGAGACCTGCAAGTCCAAAGTTCAAATCCTTATAACTGTATTAAGCCTGGAGGAGCCTGTCTTCAGGTGAATTTGGTTTTTGTTACTGAAGTGCCACAGGTGCCTTAAATTCTGCTGCTTGGCTCAGACAGAGATAAATCACATCTGTGGGAGGTTACCTGGTTTCTAGCTGAGGCTGGAGTCTCCCTGTGCTTCCCAAAAGGAGGTCTCTGTGCTTGTCTTGGCTGTGGCTGCTGCTCTAATAGGTATTTGTCGTGGCCCATGTAGGAGAGCAGGATGTCTGTCACCCTGTAGAAGGGGGAAGTGCCATTATGGGAAGACCAGAGTGATTTCCTTCCTTTATGTAGGCAGATTAGACCCATCTTCTGTGTGGGTGCTCTGACTGCAAGACCATGTGCCATTTGGAGATGGGAACACTTAGCTGCTGAGAGAAGAGTGAGTATGATGTTTTCACTTTGGGATTTGGGGACCTTGGGAGAGGAAGGAACTGGGAATCCTACGTTATATAAAATAGCAATAAACTGGGGCAGAGGGTAAGGGCTGCAATCCAGGTTGTTTTCCTCTGCTAGTGTGCCTTTGTCCTCCTCTGTGGTCAGTGACTGTGGAACTGTTCAGCGTGGAGCAGATGTGCCTTGGCTTGTACAAGTGCAAGCATTGCTTTCTCTGCTTTGCCAGAGCATCCTCCTTGGATCAGTGTCTGAGTTTCCTCTGGCAAGGAGGGATCTGAGCCTACGAGTTCTGTGTATTGATCCTGGGGTTGGACAGGCCTCACTCTAGCAGAACAGCAGACAGCACGTTCCCAGTCAATCTGTGGTTGCTGTTTGCTGGCCAGGACAACAGCTTCTGTGCGCCAGCAGAAAACACTGCAGGCAGCAACGGAGCTGGGGGAAAGCTACTGGTTAGAACAGAGAAGGGGGGAAAAAAATGCAGGGCAGTGGCTCAAAGACTTTGTTTTGGTCAAAAAGTTCAGGAGGCTTCTCAAGGTATGTGGGGAGGTGGATCTCTGCAGCTGCAGGAGAAAGCACTTTGGAGAAACAGGCTTTCTGTGCTCCCAGCACTTCCTGCTAATAACCTTAAGAGGTTCCTGGGAATTCCCATTAATTACCACTGGAGCCAGGCTCAGGACAGTGGAGAGCCCTGAACATCACAGATAACTAATAAGCCACAGAGGGAAGAACATGGGAGGTAGCAGTGGTGGTGTTTTTCCTCTGGGTTCCACACTGAGTAGTGATGCTGGTCCTAGTGCACATTGCAACAACTGGGTTGTTTCAGCTGAAGCCTTATAAAGGGCTCCGTGTTTGATGTGAATGGGCCTTTGTGGTGCCTTCCTGCAGTGCACAGCAGTGTTGTCTGGTGTGCAGGGACTCCAGGGGCATCATTCAGATGCCACAAGCTCCCTCACAAGGCAAAGCAACACGAAAACATGTGGAGCTACAAGGCTCTGCTGAGACTTTGTGGCTGCAGCTTTCATTTGTTTCAGATTGGTACACTTCAATACTGGCTGAAAGAACACAGCATGGCAATTAGTTGAGCCCTGTTTTTCTGATAACTGCTTAAACCTTAATATCTTGAGAGGCATTTTTTTTTTTATCAAAAAGGAAGGTTTATGGTCCATATTTCTACAGAAACTCATCCTTAAGGAGAAATGATCCATTACATAGAATAAATTTCTTGAATGTTTTTCAAGTACTTATTTGCTTTAATAGAATCATTAGTACTATAATTACTTACAAAGAAAACTGCCAACTAAGCAGCAAAATGCTTTGCAGGTCAAGGGCTGTTCATATGAATAATGCTGCTACATACTTGAAAAGCAAGGAGACCTTCTGTGTCTATTTTGGAAGCTGATGTCATGTTAATAAGCTGAAGGCTTCATTAAACCAAAGCCTTAGGATAGTCAGATCCTACTGAAGTTGTAATGGCTATTTGCTGGCAGAGTTAACAACTTTCAAGTCTCAGTAGAATACTGACTGGTTGCAAAACTCTGCTACAGAAATATGGCTGCAAATAGATCACCCTCTACCTCCACCTGTGCATTGTAGGGAGCTAAGGGAGGAGAGCACTTACTGCTGAACAACAAGATTCCTAAATTATGGACTTTTGTAATTTAACCAATTATTATTTATTTATTCCTTCATTACTCATTACACTATGGCTGAAATGAATGTTTTTGTATTTTGCTCTTTTCTTTTTCTCCTCTTACCATAAGGAGAAGCTCCTTTTGCTATTCCTGCAGATTTGGTGCTTCTACCATCAACAGTTCATCTCAGCAGAGTGAACTAGTGTAGGCAAAGAATGGCAAGCTGAGAATCAGTCTGCTTACAAAAACCATGGGCAGACAGTCTTCAGAGCATTCAGGGCACAGGGAAAATGTGCTCTTAGTTAGATAAGTAATTACCCTCACTGGCCATCAGGAGTTTTATTGTGTGGATTTTTTTTTCCCCAAATCCATAAAATAGCTGACCTAAGGTTTGTACTTAATTCTGAGGAGAACTTGTATAGTTTGCATAATTTGTGTTTGAAAGTGGCTACTGAGTTTAAAATGTGTCATTGTAACAATTGCTATCAAGGAGAGGCAAAGTGGCTTGAGGAAGCTTCTGTACTCGTTAGGCTGTTCACTGCAGCTTAGTGCTGAGTAAAATCTAATTTAGCTTGTCAGAAGCTAGGTACTTTGACAAAAAAGAAACCTGAAAATGGGGTGTTATTCAGGATGTTCAGGTTTTCATAACCAGCTCTATTCATGTTGCGTAGAGTGTACAGAAAAGCACAGGCTCTGCTGTTGACATATTAACTAATAATGTTGTAAAATATCTTCTGCTGGGAGGGGGCTCTGGGGTTCATCTGATCAGAGAAGCCTTGCTCAAAGCAGGGACAGCTTGGATCAGGCTGCTCAGGGTGGTGTTCAGTTGAGTTTTAAATATCTTCAAGGATAAAGCTTCCCCACCCACCTGGCCCCTGTTCTGGTGTTGGATCACCTCTGTGCTGGTGCTGGAAATTATGCAAATATCTAAGCAGAATTTCAAGCACTGATCCCAATTTGTCTGCTGAGAATGTTGTCTAGGTCATTTAAAAAAGACTTTAAATAGCATTGACTCAAGTATCTGTCTGAGGAATATTACTGGTGGCATTGGTTGGACCTGGTGCCTTTGATCACAAGACTGGGGTTTTTCACTTAAGCCAGTTATGCTGTATTTGTAGGATTAGAGTAGTAGCTGATGACTTTCCATTTCACAGCGTTGCATGTAGTGTGCCTGGATGTTCTTCCTCTCTTGCTGGCTAACATCCTCCATTCCCTCCCCATGTGAAAAAGAAAAGCAAATGAAGTGTGGTGACTAGCGTGCCACTGAGAAGCCCACAGTTACAACTGACACTGATAGATCTCAGTAGCCTCTGGAGTTCAGCAGTGCTGGCCTGGAGGGCCCTTTTTGTTTCTTTTTCCTCTTTTGCAGTGTGCCCACAAGGATGTGTCATTCCATGTGTGGTGTGGCTTGTGCTTCAGGAGCAGCAGGTCCTCAGCACTTGCAGCTTTCAAGGCTTTGAGAGCCAGGCTGCTGCTTTGTGTGTGCAGCACCAGTGGGTCAGGGGGAGTGTGGGGCAGGTGACATGCCCGAAGTATTGACAGTAATCTCCACCATTGCTCTCATTGCTTTGACTCACTGCCTTGACTATCTTCTGCTAAAGTTCAACAACTGATGATTGCCCTGGGGCCAGTGTTGGTTACAGAGCAGGGTTTGGGAGTAGTTTGTGTTGGCAACAATGTACTTTAATGACAAATGAGCAGAGGTTTC
This sequence comes from Merops nubicus, assembly GCF_000691845.1. Taxonomy (NCBI): domain Eukaryota; kingdom Metazoa; phylum Chordata; class Aves; order Coraciiformes; family Meropidae; genus Merops; species Merops nubicus. The sequence continues at coordinate 24,320 of NW_008611388.1, forward strand.
TTAGCTCCTCTTAATGTGAAGCATAACTGGATACCAGATACCCTGCTCTGGTGGTGGATAAAAGAGGTAGCTGTTGGGGAGCAGGGAGGGCAGAGATCTGCAAGGGCAGGTGAGCTGGGAGCCACGGGTGATGCAGAGCAGAGATGAGCTCACCAACATGTCCTGAACCAAAGGGGAGAGGCCCCAGCCAAGACTTCTTCTGTATCTTTCCCACCTGTGGCTCTTCCCAGCAGCTGGATCCCAGGTTACCACTGTGCCAGGTCAGAGCAGGACTTGAGCAGCCAAACCCTGCCAGGGAGAGGTTGCAGAGCATCTTGATGCATTTGGACCCTTACGTTACAGCAGGAGACATAAATCTCTTTAATGTGTACATCTTATACCTTGCAGGGGCTACTAAAGATTAACAGTAGGGCTTGATATTTTATAGTGTGGAGTGTTTTCTTATAGTTAATAAAAAGGGATGAGGACCTGAAATTTAATATTTTATCAAACAAGTTGATCAGCTGAGACTGGCTGTGCAAAACAGATCATAGGCTGTTAATGATGATTCCTCTGATGTGCAAGACCTGAGGTATATTGACAGCAGACAGAAATTAGAGGAAAACTTAGGTATTTCAGCTACAGATTTGACAGAAAGTGAACTAGAGAGCAGTGAAGTCAGCTGGAGTGTGACATCTAGACTATACTATATTATGGGAACCTTATTGCCAGACAAATACAATGCAAAGGGAAGGGGATAGTATTTACAGACTGAGGCTCAAATCCCTAGCTGTGCCTCCCTGACAGAGCAGGACCATCTGTTTCTTGGTACTGTTTGCAAGTGTCAGCTTTTATTGCGCTCCATCTTCCTTGCTGCTCCGAGAAAATCACTTGCTAATTAATGAGGAAAGCCTCCCAGGATATAGTAACTATTGAGACCCTTCTTTAAACCTTTTCAGCTTTACTGAGATCTGCCTAGTCTTTGGATGGCCAACTCTTGCCAAAAGATGGTATGCTTCATAAATAGCTGTCATGTCCCCTGTGATGGTATCTGCTCTGCTCAGGAGAATGGCACCTTGTTTGGAAGACAGATGGCCTGAAGTCATGGTTCTGCTACTCAGCTGCCCAAATGGCAAGGTACCTCTTTTGCTTTTGCTGCTTTCCCACTATATTTCTTGCTGTGATGTTTTCATACCAGTTAAAAATACTATTTTATTGCATTGCAAGTGGGTGTGTTGTCATACTTTCAATTCAAACTGGCTCTATGCAATTATTTTGTACAAATTTAATGTGCTACTTACTGACTCTTCCAGATGCTTCAGTAGAAATTGTATAAAATGGAGTCTAATGTTAATCCCTGTGGAAGCATACTTATAAACACCATTCTTGTTCAAAATAATGCTGCTCAGTGGTGTTTTCTGCTTATGATCTCCAGTTAACTTTCAAACCATCTGACAGTGCTTCTGTCCAAACCAATTTGATTCAAATATTTTTTTTAGTGATTTTGTGCAGCACTGCAGTGGATGTTTGATGAAAGTTGAGATACTGCATCTCCCATGTTGCCTTCAGCTACTGTTTCCTGTGATTTGATTATGCGAAGCAATCAATCTTCCTTGGCCCAATTTGTTTTATTTGCCCTAGTGCCATTGCAAGCAGCAGCACTCAGTGTGGGATCTTCATCCTGGGCTGAAGTGGGAGTGCTTCAGTGACAGGTACCAGGGTTGCTATGATTTCTGCCTAGACAGACAAGCATTTCCAGGCAGGTGATGAAAACAGAGAAGACAGGTAGATGACTGAAATGCAGTGCTCTGGGCTGTGTCAGGAGAAGGGCTGTGTTGGTTCCAAAATTCCCAAACTGCCATGCAGATGCTGCCGTGGTGGTAAGGATACTGTGGTTCAGCACCCACCCTCAACCTCCTGTTTGTTATGGGCTCTTTATGCCCAGTTGTCTTCTCTGGGTGTTTCATATGCCAATCTCTGGTTTCTGACTCAAGCTCTGGGTGCAACAGCAATTCAGGTATTAAAGCCCTTCCTCTAGACAAAGCAGGCCAAAGGGGCTCTTCAGAGTTGTCTGAAGAAGCTGCAGTTCTTCAGGACCAACAGGAGCTGTTCTGGCTGAAAACTAACAGCATAATGAAGTAGTGACTAAAATACAAGATACAGCAACTTTGCAAAACTTAGTCAAAGGAGCTTGTTCTCACTGGTTGGAATACAGTCAGATTATGACAAACCTTGGCAAGTACAAACTCTCTAGTGCCCCTGCTCCCTGCCAGCACAGCAACATGCTGCAGCCAGCTCTGTACTGCAACAGTTGGCTCTGTTGCTGCCTGCCTGAGTAGCTTTGTATCTTCAAGCCTGTGAGCCAGTTCTCAGGGAAACCTGTAACTCCAAGTGTCCCTTAGACCTGCTACGTGTCCCTCACTTCTGCATGCCTCAGCGTTAGCAGGAGGGAAATGGGGAAAATAGTTTTAGAGTTGGCTGAATGCTCAAACCTAGGAAGAGTCTTAATGTGTGGGAGCATAACCAGAGGAAAGCTTTCTGAGGTCATCTGCAGCTCCTGAACTGAGAAGGGATGAGAGGAGAATTATGTTGAGCCCAGCAGCCTCCTGCTGTGCAGCTGGAGTGTGCAGGGTGCTGCTAGCGCCCGGGTGGTGCTGCATGCCAGCGTGCTCTCTGCCTTCCTTGGCAGCACTGCCATGCTGACCAGGCTTCCCTTCACGGCTCTTGCATTTGGAAATTTGTCTAAAGGCACTTGCTACTGCAGCTGTTCAGCGTGCTGCTTTGTAGTGATGGTCAGGCTGGGGCCCTGGACACGTGTCTGAAACGTGTCCTGCTGAGGCACAAAGCAAACTGCTTAGAGTGGTGCAATGCCCTGACTTCATGGGGATCACTGCACTGCTGAGGTGCTGTGCCAAAAGTGTGTGTATAGGTTTTTGTTTCTCAGTGTCTCTTGCAAGACAAGGATTCTTGCTTGTGTCTTGTGTGTGTGCTGCATAACAACCTGTCTGTCTGCAGCTGGCAGCTTGCTGCAGGAGGACCTACATCACATGCAGATTTTGTGACTGCAGTTGAGGGGTGTATTGAGTCTGTGTATTGCACTGATCTTTGTCTCTTTGGAGGTCAGGATCATTACAGCTGTGCTGAGAGCTGATTTCTTCCCCCTGTCCCTTAACTAACTAAAAAAAACCTTAATATGCACAGTTTTCTGGAAAATTGGGAAATAGTGTGGGGAAAAAAAAACCCCATGTGCTCAGAAGCATGTCACATGAATAAATGAAATGGGTAATGTTGCCCTGAGCAAATAGGATTTATAGCAATTTCAATATGTGGGTGTGGGGAAAAAATAGACAAGTGTAATAAAAGAAATACTGTTTGTTTTTTCAACCAATCACTGGGTAAAATATCATCCTTGGGACAGAAAAGTTACCTTGATGCTGAAATAATGCACTCAGCCTCTGCCTGTCAGTGTTATATCAAAGCCTCAGTAAATTTTTCATTCCCCCAGGCATTATTTTACAGCTATTGTCTTTTATACCAAACTCCATTCATAACATATATTTATAGCTGGAGTGATCTCTGAGATTCTTCATAATATATAAAAATGAGGAAGCTGCCACAAAATGGCTTTTGGTTTCCTCTGAGACTTGCAAAATACATGTTAAAAGCAAATGATTTAAACCAGCAATTTTATTAAAAATGTATTATTGCCATTTGTAGCTTTCACAGCTATTCTCCAGAACCACCCCAGGCTTCCAAGGATGAAGTGTGAAGCTTTGAATCTGCAGCTTTGTTTTCAGTTTATTTTAAGCTTTGAGGCAACAAATCTGCTGGACCAAATGTATGCCAAATAAATGGGTGCCAGGCTTATGCCAGTACAGCTTCTGGTTCAGTCTGCCTCTCTGTCTGTATATTCAGATCTTGTTTCATTTCAATGGGAGACAGTCAAGATAGGGAGAAAGTGAGGACTAGCTCTGTTCAAATAGTTATGCAAATCAATCCTCAGGTGGATTTACGGATGTCTAGGGAGGTGACATGTTCCCTTGCCACTGGCTTTGGGAGTGAGCAGCTTGCTTAGGCCTGCCTGAAAGCTCTACTAAATACCTAGGTACCATTTGGAAAACTCACCTATGGGCCGAATGTGTTTTTTTTTTTTTTTTTTTTTCCCAAATCACACAGAAGCTGGGATAGAGCAGGAATTTCCACCTAGATTTTTCTGTTCCAGCTGGTGCCTTCCTCCATTTGGAAGCCAGGCTGTGCAGCTCTGCCTTGCTGATTTGGGGTCAGAATTTGCATATTGATCCAGGTCTTATTTAGCCTTTTATTTACTCCCAAACGATCAGCATGTACCAGGGGCTGTATTTCACTGGTCAGCCTGTTAAAGTGATGGCATCTATTGAAGACTGATTAAACAGGCCAGACAATGTAGCCAAGCAATTAAGACACGTAATTCAATATGAAGATCATGAATCTCCTTAAGAAGCAGGAATCAACCCAATGTTATCAGTAAGAGTCAGCACTTGTGCTTCTCAATTCCCAAAGTGGCAGGAGAAGACTGACTCTTGGCACAATACATCTCCATTTGAGGTGTAGGATACCTGGCAACTGGGGAGCATGTTGGTCAAGATGGATAATGGTTTTCGAAACTTTACATTTTCAGTGTTTCTATGTAGCTGTGCTTCTCCATATGCAAATATGAATTATTTCATGCAGATGAAGCTCTTGAGCCAGAGATGAAAGAGATTGTCACAGGTAGAGGAAATGTTTCCTTGGTGCAGAAGAATTCCAAGGAATAACGTTGTCTCTTGCTTTTGCTGGAAGCATGTGGGGTTGAGTGTTGCTGTCCTGCACCTCTCCTTTGCACACCAGCATGAAAAGAGCTGGGAGAGAGGTTCACCCTTTGCAGCTTGCAGGAGAAAGGTTTTTTTTTTTTTTGCAGTTTTTTTGCTTTATGTTGGCTTATGTGGTACATTTTTCCTTCCTCTCTAACTGTTGAAGAGCAAGATAAAATCTAAGTGTAGGAAAGACTTTGACAGTTGAGTATAACCTATTGATTAAGTTGATGTTTATGCCAGCAGTAGTGGAAGAAATTCAGCTCAAGTTAGAGGTAATGTCTGTGCTGCAAACCCTGCTTTGTGAGCCTATTTAGTGAGAGAAAACATTTTATCTCTTGAAAAACAAAGATCTTCACTGCTACATTATGGCATCAAGAAATTACATCATAAATTGCTATTTTTGTCATTAAAACCGTTGGGCATTTTTTTTAAGCCTAAGCCTTCATAAACAAAACAAAATAGAGACATTAAAGCAGATGGGGTATATTTCAAGGTAGAGACTAAATCACTGTTTTTCCACCTCCTGTTTTTATTATCCTTTGCTTCTGATAATAGCTTCTTTAGAAGAGGCTTTAAAAATGGATTGTCCATGATGTTCTTCAGTGTCAGATATAAATAAAGGGAAACTGCTGCATGTTATTTTGTTGAAAGCTTCTTGTAGAGCTATGTAATCAGGGCAATTATAACTTTGCCTGTAGTTTGTCTTGTGGGTTTGCTGTGCATACCAATTAAATCAGTCAAGAGTTGAATATAATTGCCTGGACTCCTTGTACATCTGGAAACTTGCTCGGAGTGTAGTGGTTTCTAAGGCTGACTCCCCAGGATACTACATAATTTATGATAGCAGTTTTTCTTATCCCTTCAAATCTATTTTGAAGGTATTTTGCCTTTTTTTTTTTTTCATTTTTCTGCATTTCTTACTTCAGTGCATGGATCGCAGTCAGTGGTGAATGATGTGCAGCTGAAAAGCCCAGAGCTACTGCTGTTCTGTCAGTGGAGGGAAGTGAGAAGAAAAAGGCAGTAGAAGATGGCCAGAGGAGGGGACAGAAACAAGGGTGGGCCACATAGAGAAGCTACTTGGGACTTCCTGGAAAAGCCAGTGTTCTGGGAGTCAGGCTGCTGGCATGGGTGCATGTACTTGGATGGGGAGGAATAACACTTGATGTCTTTGGATAGTGGCTTACTCTATGCTTTTCTCCCTCCAGCCTGTTGACCATCCCAGTTTTGAGTGTTCTTGTAATCCTCAGGATCTTGGCATAATGCTGTACACAGATCACACATGTTCCTTTGTGCATTCAAGCTTTGTTATCCTTTGGAAAAAAGTGGATTTATTTTACATGCTCTTGAGAGCATAGACTGTCATGCTCCACAGAACGGTAACTCCAATGTCCAAACAACTCATTTTATGTATCTGTTGTACTCTCAGGGTTTCTCATCCCAATGTGAGGGAATTGGCCACTGAGCTTCGTGTTGGAAGCTGCCACCTCAGGCTGCCCTCAAGCCACCTGCCCTGTGCTCCAAGTGTTCCCATGTGCACCAGAGCCCTGTGACGGAGAGCATGCCAGCATCCGTGGGGAATAGGGGATGGCTGGGGATGGCTGGGCAGCCCAGCATGAACAGTAAATTCAGCTTTGAAAGGAGTGCTTGAGGCTCTTGATGATTGTAAAAGGTAATGACAGAAAAAATGAGGGAAGTCACATCACATTGTTGTTGGGAATATCCACTTCTAAACTGAAAGTTTGAATTATTGGAAAACATCCCCCAAACAAACAAAAGAATGAATAATTGTGGGTTCTAAGGATTTCCTTAAATCCTTATCCTCAACATCAGCATTGGGACTGTAGGAGTAATGGAGAAAATGGGGAGTGTCTCTGCATGCTAAATAGTTAGTTTTCATTAATTAATAATGATCAAGGACAAAGTCTTTAAAGAATCATTCCAGTCCTGTGATATGGTAGCCAGAGAACACTGAAGTAGGCATTTATCAATTTTATTGCTATGACTCTAAAAGCAGTGGAACTTTTAAAATAGATATTTGAACTTTTATTATTTTTAATAGGTCTTTTAATTTGTGTTATTTTAATTTAATGATTATACCTTTTTAGTAGATAATTGATTTAGTTGATTTGACAGATTGTAAACACAGCTATATATCTGCTAGGGGAGAGTGGAAATTGTCTTGTTTGTTTATCTTATGAGATTTGCAAGTGGATTTCTAATCTCTTCATTCTCTTATCTTCATTTTTGTTCCCCGATTGTGGCAATTTGTTCGATATATTATCCAAGATAAAAATTGGGTATTAAAAGTCTCCAAATGGTGAAATGGAGAAGAGCAGTCAATGGGTTTTATCATGGAATTTTTTTTTATATAAGAGTAGAGGCATTTTGAATAACATAGTACAGTCTCTTTACTGCCAAGTGTTATATTGCTATATTGAATACTAAATACTCAAAAATTGGTTATGTTATTGCATAGGTTTTGCATGATGTGCCTACAGCTCATAACACATATAACCAGATTATGGCTCAGAATCTAAGTAGAATCATAAAACAATGAATATACTTAGTATATAATACTTCTGCAGTTCTTTAGTCTTCAGTAATGATCAGTAGGACTAGATAGTATGTTGAGAAGAATAACAAAAATTGACTAGGGCTTGAGGAGGAGTTAGGAGTCTTCATATTTCTGACTGCTAATTTGCAAACTGCAGCATTGGTGTGTCATTCTGGGTCTTTGATGCAGTTGATCCCCTGGACTGAAGAAAGGTGGTTTTGGTTTTGTGAGTGTATTATCTGAGAAATCTCTTTATTGCCATTAGTAAATTAAAGAACATACTCAAATATAAGGGATGGAGTTCTCATCTTTCAAATGAATACTGAAATGAATGTCTGAGTCATTAGATGTTCCAGGAACATTTGCTAAATTTAAGGATGCAAGTCTGTTTGTTCGTAACAAATTTCAAAATCCTATTTAAGCAAATAATGCCTGTAGAATATCACTGTATGGTGTTTAACTGGATTTGATATATCTATGCAGTAAAACTTTATTTTTGCTTTACTATGAGAAGTGTTCTGAGAATGATTTTATTTATTTAAAATACCAGTGTGAGGAGACATCAGGGAAAATATCAGTGAACTTTCTTCAGGAGGAAAACCTTTGGTGTACAGAGGGCAGCCAATAAGGAGGAAATCTGACGTGGAAGAGCAGAATGGGTCCTGAGGTGGTGAGGAAGGGTTGGTGACTTGATCCAGGGGAAGACATTACAATCCTGCCTGGCAGATGGCCTGTAGCTCAGGATCAACCTTCTGCACTTGTAGTCGATGGAAACTCTAAAACTTCTAAAAAAACTCTAAAAATTTATGCTGCCTCAAAGATATCTTTTGACATTATGTAGCAGTCATGGTGATAACAGTAATAGGAATTATTGTTGCCAAATGTGGCTGCTATTATAATTACATGTCAGAACAATGAGATGAGTTTCCATTATCATGCCATCAGTTTACTGAAACTATTTGATTGAGATAGATAACCTATTAATGATCCATGTGAACATATTAGAGTAGACTTTTTATGGCACTTTTAAAAAAATTGGTCCTTTTTTATAGTAGGTCAAGTTACAGCTCCAATGTCAGAAAAATTTTGGGGATTACTGTGTTTTTGGTGGGGTGAGGTCTAGCAGTTGTGCCTGTTGGGCACAGCTGGTCAGAACTGGGGAGCTGTGCTGGGCAACTCCACCAGCCAACCTTGGGGTGGCATCCTGGGAACAGGAGAAGGTCTTGGGCACCTTCTAGAGCTCTAGTAATCTGTGTCTGTTTCTTCTGGAGTTTCAGAAAGGCAGCAAGAGATACATTTGGGATTAGAACAACAAAAAAGTATCCTACAGTATGCAGGCAAAGCTGGACTTTTTTTTCCTCATGGCTGTTGAGCTCTCTAATAAATGCTATTAGAATAACAGTGGGATGTGAAATATCCTGTTGAGTCTTAATAGAAGTGTTATGCATCTGCTAGCAGATCATAGTGATGTGTTAATATGGTGGCTGGAGCAGTTTTTGCCACATCTGTTACAAGCTTGGCTATGCAGTCATGGGTGATGTTGCTTTCTGGGACCATACCCTGACTGCTGATTAGACCTTCATGCTGGATTTACATGCTTCTGAATTTGGATGCAAGCAGAGAGTGTGTCTCAGACAGATACTGTGAGCAAGACCCTACCTGATAACCCTTCTTAGGCCTTGGCTTTGAGACCAAGTCTAATGTGTTTGCCCTAAAGCATTCCTAGTGATAACAGCTTTCCTTTGTGTTGCATCTGTATGTGCTCTGACTGGCAAGGTAAGCCCCAGGAGCATGCTAAAGGAAGCAACAGGGAGAGACTAATACAGCTGCTCTATCAGTCATCCTCTGACAGACTGTAGAAGATGCATAACCTGGGCTAAGTAATGAAAACTGCTGTGTGTGTAGCAGAGGGAAGCTCTACAGGTATGCCCTATCATATGTAACCTGTGCTCTTGAACTATGCCAAGGACCTTACCCTAGATCATACCCTCCATCTCCATTTTCTTTTTGTTGCTAAAACAGTCTTCTTTACTAACCAACATGCTATTTCCAAAAGCTGTTTTAACATCCTTTGACAGTCCCCACCCTTCTGCTTTCAGCAGCATCCTTGCATTCAGATGCTAGGACAGTTTTCCCTGGAGTCCAGGTACCACCTCCTGAACTGCTGCAGTACTGGGGCTAGTCCAGTTAGCTGGGCACCATTGCCCCTGTCCAGCTGGGGGGGAGGCACCAGCCTTGGGAGCAAATGGCTTCTCTGGTATATGCTGAGAGGGCTGGTAATACAATTCTCACAAATGAAGTGGAATTAATTCTTAGCAGGAATTTTACAAATGATGCTACATCTAATTTTTATGATCTATGAAAGGGAATCTGTTTCCTGCTCTTTTGACTACTTTTTGAAGTGATGTGGGAGGTGTCCAGCACTGGGCAGGTAAAGCACCCAGAGGCAGGAGGAAGCCTCATTAGTGTCAGGAAATTAAGAAACACTAAAACAGAGCTGGAAAACAATGGAAAGAGAAAGCTTGGCTGCCATATAAATAAGACTCGAAGGACAGATGTATGGGCAACATTGGTCAAGCTACAAATGTTCTCACCAAAACATCAAATAACCTCCTGCTCCACTCCAAATCCTGCCCCAACAGCCAAGTGAGTGGTGATGCCTGCACAGCATCCTGAGACAGCTTGAGAATTTTTATTTCTCTCAATAGCAAGGGCTTCAACATAATGTAATAAGATAATATAAATAACTCACCTAGCATGATTTGCTGACTTTTGGAGACGACTAAAACAATTACAATTTATGGAAATATTAGAAAAGTTCAGTTTCTGAAAATCTTCCACAATCTTGTGTCAATTTCTGATTGAAAACAGTTTTGAAAACACTCAATTTTTGGCAACTGTGTTTGGTTGAACAGCCAATTAAATGTGAGATGTAGTAAAATACAAGTAGTTAGGGGCCTTTTGTCTTCTATAAACTATTTGAAAATGCTTTGCAATAAAAGCTGAAATGCTTTGTTCTAGTAAGCTGGAAAATGACTTTTGTTTTGGGAGGGTGGGGAGTAGCATCAAAATTCTTTTACAAGATAAAGGTGCATTCTATCCTTTTTCCTTGTTTCCAGTAATGGGAACAAGTGTTTTTAATCTGACTTGATATGTTGGAATAAATGGGGAAGGATGTAATAACAGGCTTGAAATCTAGTTGTGAGCAGACTCAAGCTTTATAATGGTCCCTTGAAACTTTGTGTGTACTTTTACTGAAGAGCAATACAGCATTGTATAATTATGCCTATAAAAGTGGAAAACATGCCACCCCCCTGAATAAATTATCGTGGTATATAAACACCCAGATAGTTGTTTTGTTTCTCTGAGTGATGACAGAGTAGTCCAGGGATTTGCAGTTAAGTTTTCCTCCTCTCATCCTTTGATTACACTCCCTATCTCCTGGCCTTAGCTGACAGTTTTTGTTTTCAAGGAGAAACTCTGAAAAATAGCTTTCTCTGTGACAGGATATGGTTTGGTATTAATACTGAAAAGAAAATTACTTTTCATCTAGTGTTCTAGTGGCTTGCATAACTTCTTTAATAAACTGAACCCAGCACAAATCTTTAAAGAACCAATATTCCAGTACTTAAAATTGAAATAAACAAAACAGATGGCTGTTTTTTACCCAAAGTACTCCATCACTGGTAGTTTAAAAGCCGTCATCTGCTTTTCTTGCAAACCAGCAGTCTCGCATAAAACCTTTTCAGTGTTAGCATAATTGGATTTTACAGGCAGCTATTTGCATCACCCTTGATTTGCAAATGTAATCCAAAGGTGTGCTTGGCCCCCCTTGTTTAGGGATGAAAGGACTGGGAGATGAGGAACTGTAGCTTCTGGAGGACTTTGCAGAAATGACTTCTCCACTTAAGGGTTTCTTTTGTGGTAGAGGATTGATGCGTGGAGTCTGGGGAGTGAGGGGACACAGGCTGGCAGCTGGGGTGAGAAAACATACAAATTCCAAAGACATTTCTAAGAGATGCCATTTTAAAATTTGGTTTCTCTTTGCTCTCTTCTTGTCTTTCCTGCCTGTGATCTTCTTCGTAAGACACGAGGAAAATTAGTTATTTTATGAGGCAAAGATTTGAAAGCAGACTAAAATTTGAGCTCTGTTCTGCATTCCTGTTTTGAATTCATCCTGAAATATGGGACAAATGGTCTGATCTGTCCCTTGCTGATCTGAGAGGACCTGATGTGCCCAATCCCCAGGACAAGTGATGGGAGCAACTGCAGAGCAAGGTTTAGGATTGCAGTCCTGAGCAGTGGGAGCTGTGTATTCCTGAAGGTCATGGAAATGTTACTCCTGTACTTAGGACACAACAGAAGACTACTCATTTTTGTAGTTCAGTAGTTTCACAATCTTCTGCAGACTGTGTCTTAACTCTGCTTGCTTTGTGAACCCAGGACTCTGCAGCTGCTTACCCAGGAGCCTTCCTGACATCCCTGCTGTCATCCATTGCTTACCATCCAAGGATTGCTGCCCTGTGACCTACCCAGATGTTAGTGACAGCTGTACAGGACAAACCCCTGTGCAGAGCACTGTGGATGCTGACTGAGTTGCAGTGCTGGATACGTGGGTGGACAGGATATAATCATCTTGGGTGACAACTGGCAAGACCCTTGGTTGTAAGAGCAAAAACCATGACTGAGAAATCACTTAACTTGCGAGATGAAGTTTTCAGGTATGGTCTTTATGAACCCAGATCTATCATCAGGTAATAAAAGTAGGCTGGCTGGATAAATGATGGTGAACCCTGACAGAGGTTGCCAGTTTAAGTGCTTCTGAGAAGGGGAAGAGCTGGCTCTGGACTGAAACACCTAGATATTTTTGGTTCTGGTTGACCTGACTATGACTTGCTCCACTAAGAAAAGTGTAAATTGTCAAGAGAGCAATAATTGTCCTACATCTAATCAGTGAGCATAAGGGCAATGTGCATGAAAAGAGGTTGGTAAAAGATTTCCTGACTCTTTTAGTTAAGGAAAAACCAATCCAACCCCTTTCAGACTAGCAGACGAGAGAGACAAAGTTGAGGGTCTGAGAGCTGCATTTTTAATAGAACTTTCCCATATGATGTGAATTATTACCTGAGAATAGATGAGTGCACTCCAATTTGGCAGAAGTTAACGGATGAAGCTCTTCATGGTAAGAGGCCACTTGTAAAAACAGAATACCTGATTCTCACCGTCCATCTGTCCATGCTTTTTTCTTCTGTCCTGGCCTTCATGCTTCTCTTAGTCTGTTTTATGTTGTGTTTCCACATAAGGATTACAGCTTTGTCCTTTGCAGACTGGAAACGCAGACTCTAATATGTGGGGTAATTTTGTTGTGGTGGTGTGGTGGTTTTTTTTGTGTTCCCTTTCCCTGATAGCAACTGTTTTGTGTCCTTCTATATGGCAGGGCTATCTTAACTGTTCATCCCTGCTGCATGTGCCAAGGTTTCTCTCCAGGGGAACGTTGAGAGGCGTATAATAAAGTGAGCTCAGATAATTTTGAGGGAAGTGGATCTCCAAAGGTTTAAAATTATCCTTGTTGCAGCTGATCCCTTCAATGTGAGTGGGCATTGACTAATAAATCTTAAAATGCATGGATGAAGAGGTGGCTTGAGTGTGTGTAGGCCATGGATGAGCAGCAGTACAGTGTGAGCTACTGGGGTTTTGCAGGACTGAATTTCTGAGATGTTTGATCCTTCCAGTAGTGTGCCAGAGTGATGAGGGGAAGGCTATGGGCACAGCAGCCAGTGATCTGACAGCAGACTGAAGACACAGCAAGGGCTGAATGCACAGAGCCCGGGAGCAGCTGTTGTCCTAGACTTCTTTAGAGCTTTATTTTGCCTGAATATTAAAAAAAAAAAAGATTGTTCTGTAGCAGTTAGAATAAAAGACATGTCACTGGGAAGGATTTTTGGAGATCCAGGCATCTTGTCTCACCTGAGGAAAATTCAAGGCCACACAAGTGTTAATCATTTAATTGAAATGAGTACTGTGGCTGTAAATATGGTGGTGGTTTTGTTTTTTCCTTTTTTTTTTTAGCATGAAATGTTGAACTTAAAGCTGTCATCTAGTTTTGTTTGGCATTATGTGGCTCAGGTGTGATATAAGTTATCAAGTTAACTTTTTTCCTTTCAGTTGCAATTACTGGTCTAATAATAGTGTAATTAAAAACCCCACTACCCATTTGGATCAGTAGAATCTGCAAGGTGTTACCTCCTCTTGTCAGAGTACTAGCACAGAACAAACATCAATTGAAATTACAGATGTTCAAGTGGCATGGAAAAAACACCAAACCATGGGTCTAGTTTTGAGTTCTGTTTTTATTTCCTGCCTCCCAACAGCAATGGTGTTCTTCTGCGTGGGTCCTTTCCTCATTAATAACAAATAGTAATTCTGGTGGCTTTGATGTCATGCCAAAATCCTTAATCTGTGCAGTGAGTTTTGCACCAGGTAGTTCTGAAGGGAACGTGCCTGTTGAGTGTGAGTACAGGGCAATGCTTTCCAGAGGGTGCCTGTGACTGTTGGATCCTACTCCAGAGACAATTTTTCCCCAGACATGACTGTAGATGTCAGTGTTTAACTAGCACAGTGCTACTGACTGCCCTGCTGCATTAATTTAAATCAACATCTGATTCTGGCTTTTCACTGCAATGGGAAAAATGTGCTTTCCAAACTGGGACTCGGTATCTGAAAAGAGCAGCCTCCTTCAACAACATAGTGCTTGATTTAACAAAATTCCTTCTGTGACCTTGTGTCTTCCCACAGAAAAACCTGAATTGCAGACTTGGAAATGCATGCTGCTGATATGAAGCTCTGTTGGTTATGTGTGTTTTTATTTTAAGGTGACAGGATGCTGCACAGTATTGCCAAGTGGTGTTCATGAGAAGCATGGAGTAGTTCTGCATGCTTTTCAGTATTGCCTGAGTTTGTAAATAAGTATTTTTTACCAAGGACTTGCATAGTTCAATTAACATGTTTCTTAATTGGACAACTGAAGCATAGTGAAGGCTCCCATGGACAGCAGTAGACTGTAACCCTAGACCATGACATTTTTTGCACAATATGTGCAGTTTTTTTGCATCTTTAGTTGCATAATCTCATTAAAATGCTCAGTGCCCTTCAAATCAGACTTAAAAAAAACCCCCAGATTTTAATTAGACTCCTTTTTGCCCAACCCAAAATATATTTTGAAGATGAAGGTGGGGCAAAATTATGAGTTTTTGGAGCATCTGCTGAACTGTGGAGGTGAATTTTAAGTGAAAGATTACCGGTTAAAATGAATGCAACAAGTCTATATTGTTTCCAAACCAACTGTGCTGCATTTTACTGTATGAAACACAGTTATTTTATACACCAGTCTCTGATTTTTCAGGGTAACAGGCATTGCCTATTACAATGGGCTTCCAGGCAACTGCATCCGTGACTACCTAGTCAAATCTTTCAGCTAATAGAACAACATATAAATAGAACTTCAGTTCAACATACTCTGACTGTCCAGTGCTAGAAATGAAGCCTGCAGGGTGCTTGTTGCTACATAATGATTTCAGTGCTTCTTCAGCATTCTAGTTCAGCTTTAAATGGGTGAATAAAACATCAGTTCCAATGTAATTGGAAGAGATGAGGAATTTCAGTTAAAAAATAAAGGGAAGATTCCTTGTGAAAGGAATTGAGGTAGTTGTCTTCTGGGTAAGAAACTTTTGAACAGGCAGGACAATTCTTTAACATGTCTTGGTATTTCTGTGCGTGGGGGCAGGTAAGATAAATTAATCTAGTTGCAATTTTTATGTCGAGGTTCCTAGCTGAGAAAAATTTGCCCAAATTTGGCCAGACTGCAATGTTTGAGAGCATAAAATTCCAGCTGAGACAGAACCCCACCACCTGTGTCCTGTCCAATGTCCCCAGCTATTGCAGGATGGGGAATGCCAGCTGGGTATTGCCTCCCCTGAGAACCTCACTTTGCTCTCCAGAAACCTGTGCCTTGGGAGTGTCAGCTTCTGGCTTTGCATTTGGGGGAAGAGGAGTGATAGGAGTGAAGAAAATGGGAATGCAGAGCCTGCAGGAGACTGAGGGGTTTGAAGTGGAGAGAATTAGAATGTATCAGTATGAGCTGCTTCCAATGGAGAGCATAAATGCTACTTAAGAAGGACATGAATTGATCTCTTCTAGAATATTGTGTACAGTTCTGATGACCCGTGTCCAAGGAAAATAAACTGGTGCAAAGAAAGCTTGCTAGTGTGCTAAGGAAAATAGAGAGCTTATTTTATGAGAGGAGACTAGGAGAGGTTGGCTTGCTTGCTTAGCATAGTATAACGAAGGCCAAGAGGGGATACGTTTGCCTATAAATATATCAAGGAGATAAATATCATATAGGGAGAAGGCTCCACTGGAGGCCAGCTGAAGCTTAGTTCCTAGTGAAGGCTGTTGCTGGCATGAGGATGAGGGGCTATAAAACACCTAATGTTTTGCTGGCCGTGAAAGCAAAGGACCTTCGTGCTGCTGTCTGGTGGGAGGAGTGGGAGATGAACCACAGTGGTGAAGGTGGTGATCAATCAGCCAAGGTCTGAAAAATGAAGGATCCCATGATCCTTCAGAGCAGATTTCAGGGGAAGGGAGCAGACCAGCACTTTGGCCAGACTGGTTATAATGCACAAAGACCAGTGTCTGACCAACGGGAATCTTTCAACTTGATCTTGCACTTGTGTTCCTCTTAATATTTGTGGGCTTCAGAACAGCTTGTGACAGACAGCAGTGTTCACTCATGTAGATGTCAGACTAAAGCTTGACCAGAACCTTTTAACAAAGATTTTTTTCATTGTCTGCTTCATGGCAGCTTGCCATTTCTAATTACATTTTAACTTGGTAAGTGTTCTGGAGTATGGGAAAACTTTGGAGTAAATCTGGAAATGGCAGACCAGTTGTCAAGGCAGTGATTTGCCATACTTCAGGTTCAACTCTTGGTCAATCTGAAGTGGACTTGACAACTTTAGCTCAGCATCTGATTACTTTGAGTCAGTGTGTTTAGTCTCACTGGAGTCCTACTTTGTCCTCTCTCCTAATGGGTTGCAACATTTTGTTAGGACATGTATTTGTAAACCTATATTTGAAATGGGCATGTCCAACCAGAGTCTTTTGGGAAAATGCTAGAGGCAAGAACTGGGAACAGCGTGTGCTCTAGGAGCTGTACAGCTGGATTTTGAGTCCAAGGGGTTAGTAAAGACTCTCAGGCTACCATATCTATCTCCATTCATGTGAGCTGGGGACTGTTTCCATGTCATGCAAAGCTGCATATGTTTACTCAGAGGAGAAGGCAGTTGGTGGTGGCTTTGCTGGATTAGCTGGTCTCTGAGACCCTTTAAAGTCAGTTCAGATATCACTGTACTAGTTAGATATAAGAAGCTGTATTTCATAATTTATCAGACTTTAAAACATGCTGTAGGG
>NW_008611388.1:41183-66764 GCF_000691845.1 Merops nubicus
GTTGGCCATTTAGTTAACTTCAAAGATTAATTTCTGTTCTTTCTGTGCTTTCTCATTCAAATGTATGCTAGGAAATGCCACTTATATTAGTAAAAGCTGGAGGCTTTATTAATGTGGAAC
Source organism: Merops nubicus (assembly GCF_000691845.1). Classification (NCBI taxonomy): domain Eukaryota; kingdom Metazoa; phylum Chordata; class Aves; order Coraciiformes; family Meropidae; genus Merops; species Merops nubicus. The sequence continues at coordinate 41,304 of NW_008611388.1, forward strand.
TCATAATTAAATCTACTAACAGAAGACATTTGTCATCATTTATATACCTTTATAGAAATATTTAGCCTTTAAAGTATAAACTTCTAGGACCCAGTCTTGCTGTCTAAATGTGGGCAGCTCAAGGATTTCTAAAGCAGAAGCAGGTCTTTCAGAACAGACCATAGAAGACCCATGGGTTTTTAACACAGTGCAGAGGCTCTTCTCTTTCCATGCCAGTAATTGCCAATAATTTAACTGGAGTGGCTTTGCCCTGTGAGGGCTGTCTGCACACAGACACTGAGCTCTGTCTGCACCAAGACTCTGTCACTGAGAGCCCTTTTAATTGAAAGCTGACTTAGAGCTTTGTGCAGAGCAGCTCGCAGGGGAAACGCTTCACAGCAAAGAGAACAATAAAGAGGAAAGACTTCCCTCTGGGAAGTTTTTTTCTGAACTATACTCAAGTTTTGGACCATTGTAGATCCTGTTCCCTGTAGGAAGCATGTGTCCAATTTTCCACGTTGGATTGAGATCTAATTTTAGCCTTAGCTTGAGGGTGTTGTGTACTTTACCTTGTGGAATAATCTTTTTGCTTTGTGAAGACACTGCTGAGATAACTGTATTGCTGGAAGATGTATTATGATCCCAAAAACATTTAATTGCATCCTGTTTGTGCTGAAGAATTTGTTCTGCATTTGTGAATCATCTCTGAGAGATGGTTGTGATTCAGCACCTCCTACAATCAAACCTGGTCAGGTCTCCATTTGCACAATCTCTGTAGCTGTCACTCAGCCGAAACAGGATCTCCTCTGCTGGGATCTGAGTTACTATAACCCAGAAGAAATCTGTTAGAGTCTAAACCTGTGCCTTCCAGCAGAACTTGGAAACTCAGGAATCTTATTAGCTCTGTATTTTTCTTGCCTCTTGCAAGAATTGGTATCCAAAGTTCAGGTAGGCTGCATATTTTATGTGTTTGCAGCAGGGAGAGCAAATGCTCTCTCTGTTACCATTTTAGCTTTGGTTAAAATTTATCTCTGAACTGTCCTCACTTAAAGTACCTTTGTTTGCATAATGGTGCTGTTTTGGAGTATATAACCTGGAATTTTTCTGGATAGAATTGAACTGCAGAATACAATCTAGGTTTGTCTAATATGCTCCAGTGACCAGTGGGCATACTGGTCTGTGGGACCACTTAGATTTGGTCTAAAGGAGAATCTCTCAGAAATGTGCACAATACAAATATTTGGTCTTTAGCACCAACTGTTTCCCTCTGTAGATCTGCTCCCACTGTGCTACTTGTCAGAGTAGACACATAACCTGAGCCCTTAACAGCTGATGGCAAAGAATCTCTCTGAGCCAGGAATTCATTCAGTGTCAAGAAGATAATCCTGTGAAATACATGAAGATTGTCAGTAGTCAGACATTCTTTATAACTCCATGATTCACAGCTGAGACTTGGACAGAAGTTGGTGTTGCTGACATAAGTTATGCTTCTCCACTGCTTGTAACTCAAGGTAGCACTTGATTTCTTTAATTTGCCTAACTTCAATAAACAAAAGCTCCAAAAAACCTAACCTGATTTTTTGAGGTAGTCCCAATATAAACAATACAAAATTGTTGTGGAAAGCTAGGTATTTTACCTGGTGAGATGCTCAGTGGAAGGCAGAGATGTCTCTAATGAAATGGAAATACAATTGTGCTACAGCACTTGGTAGAAGGGTGCTTCCATTCTGCTGACAATACAGGCCTTCAGGTAGGATTGCACTCCTCTCAAAATTCAGTGTAAAAATTCCTTTGGATTCCACTGAACAAGGCTCCTGTGCCTGTCAGTCTGTCTGACAGAAGGCTGTGTTGCTGGGAAAATGAAACTCCTGCACAGGTCTGCATAGGTTGCACACAGACTTGAATATTTTCCCTCTAACGTACTGCACACCTTCCCAGGTTTAGGTATTTTGTTCAGTTTACTTTCTTACAACAAAGCAGAACGTTCCCGTGGGCAGCAGAAATTGGTGACATACTGATTTGAGGCTTTGTGCTGCACTGTGAAATGGAACAGTATCTCATGCTCTGGCAGTGGGTGCTGGGGGGAGGATTCCTGTGACTCGCTGGGTGTGTGTGGCAAGCTCTGAATTATAATTCCTATCAGTTCATGGGGCTTAGAGTTGTTCTGGGCAGAGTAGTTCCTTTAACTTGATTTAAATTGTGTCAAATCCCAAGGGTCTGGGGAGAAGAGGTGGGATTGTGTAATTGCAGAGTATTAAAATCCTCAGACAGGGTTAGTTCAGAATATGAGAACTCAATTACTTGTTCTGGCAGTTGCTGAGACATCACAGGCTTTCAGGCTGCACACTACACAGCTGAAGAGCCAGACTCTAGGTTCAGAGCATGCTATAGCCTTAGCCATCCTAACTCCCATCCAGCAGGCTTCTAAGAACAGACCTGTTTTCTTTAATTGGAATTGTTTGCGTTGGCCTCTACCTGTGGTACTCGGCTCTGAACCACAGGTTACATGATGTGACACTGAGCAGAATGAACTTGTGTTTAGATCAAGGCATTTCCTTGTGTGCTGTAGCTTATTTCCATACACTTGTGTACATATACATGTTATAGGGAGCTATTATAGAAGTGGGCTACATGTAGTTCCATTGTTTTAAATATGTTAACTTTGAGGCCTTTTTGTGGAAGGTTTGATTGCATGAGACATTTTCAAGTTTTTAGGAAAGGTTTTTCATGAGTATTGAGAACACTAAGGTATAATGTGGCTAATCCTCAGGAGTTGTAAAGGATGCAACACCTGAGCATGGTACTACCCAGACAGAAGCTGTAAGATCTGGTTGCAAACCTTTCATTGATATGAACACCCACGTGACCCTGGGTAATTCCTCCTCCTTCCTTCTGCTTCTATTCTGTCTCTTCTGCTTTCACTGTCAGCACAGGGTGCATTTCTGGTGAGAATTGTCTTCTTTTGTGGGCTCTAGTAGAAGAATTGTCTTATGGTTTGCATCTCTGGATGCTTCTGCAGTGTAAGTGAAAATAGAAGCTTTCACAGAACAGCATAATTATTAACTTCCTAATGTCCAGTTAGTTCCTGTACAGAATATAAAAGGCAAGCCTCTGAGAATGTTTCTTGGAAGCAGAAATGCACATTACAATCTAGGAGAGCAAAAAAAGTTTAAAAGTGTAACTGATGTACAGGCTCCAGAAGGGAACAAGACATCTTTTTAAGAATTAACTCAGGAAAGCTGCAGTGGTCTTTTCAGCCTATTTGATGTGAAGAGCTGATGGAATCCTTTTTAAGTTCAATGTGCTCTCTTGTTGCTATCTCCCCACTTAAAATCAGGGCTAAATTTGACCCTCTGTATTGTATGGCAAAGGGTGACAATTGGTCTGTGAGTGAGTTTCCTGGCATTAATTTCTAGGAGAGAGGTTTTGGTTTGGCTTGAGAGCTGCTCAGGGCTAAAGCTTTGCTGCTGTATTTCCTGGCAGCAGTGGGCTTGCCTTCTAGGGGCACGGGGAAGCTTAATGATTCTCAGGTTCTCCTCAACTTAAGATCCTTGGCAGTCTGCTTACAATACATACCTTCAGAATGACTTCAGCCTGTTTGCAGCTTGGTTGGCTGAGTGTTGAGTGAGAATCTCTGTGACTGACAGTAGTGGAGTGCCTGCAAGCTGTTCATTCTTGTTGTGTGTATTTTGACTTTCCCAATCATACATGGGGGCATAACTAGTCAAAGGCAGGCAGAAGAGCCTCTGAACTCATCCTCTTTCCTTTTAGTGTTCAGGTACTGCCTGTTGCAACAAGTATGCTGAAATGTGTCAGCACATATTGTGCCAGTGCCTAGCTGCTTCTGCAGTGAAAGACTCCCTCCTGAGTCGGTGACAGCTGTGGTGGCATGCAGGCTGCCTGTCTAAACCATCCTCTTTCAGGTACCTCTGCCCTCTGAGTGGCTCAGTAGATGTTTGTTTTCAGGTTGTCAATCTGCAGTAAAGAAGCTGTGCCCTTGTTTGGGCTATCACCACCCTGCAGATTTTACTAGTGGGAGATCTTGCTTCTGGAATTATTCACTTTGCAGCCCAAGGACAATTCTTCCTTTCCAAATAAAAGGCACAGGCCTGAAATACAGCCTTAACCTGACTTCTGTTGATGGGTCAGCTCTCTGGTAAGCAGGACAGTATGATGCAAAGCAGTGTTGACTTGACTTCACATAACATTTTTGTCTTGGCTAAGCCTGGACAGTACTCTTAAAATATTCACATACAATCTCCCCAGCTTTCTAAAGAACTGGAACAATAACATTAAAAGTTAGGGTAATGGATAATTTTAGAGATGATACTGATTTCCACAGAAAGAACTACAAATTTCAGAAGTAATGTGTTGATTTGACCCTGTAGACAAACTTAGCAATTTAATGTGACTTGCTCCTGGCTGCCATAGACTTTTTATTCCTTCAGTGGACATACTTGATATAATATTATTAGGCATGCTTGCAGTAATCCTTAGGGGTGTGCAGTCTTTCTTTCCATGAGTTCAATAACACTGTCCCACTAAAGTGCTTTTTTTTTGAAGGATAGTCATTCCAAATATGCTATACCAAATATAAAATCTTGTAACTGTTAATTAACACAGATTGAGGTTTGCACCTTCTGTTATACAGTCATATTTGGAATGATAGAAAATGAGACATTCTGTACAGGAAAGCTTTTTGCTTGGATATCACAAATGTCTCACCAGCCACTGTTTTCAGAAGTTACACAAGATACCTTCTTTCCTTTGTAGCTGGCAATAGATGTGGTATGTGTCAGAAATTATTAATATTATAATGACTGCTGTGGTGATTGAGAGCAAATGCTGATATAATCAGAGTGCAGGATGGTGTGCATACAGAGAAGTCCAGTTTAGGCATGACTGAACTGTTAATCATTTGAATGCATTCATGTATTTCTGAGTTTGTTGCTGGTCATTGGCCAGTGATGCTATACTAGGAATGATTATAGTGGGGATACATTCTGTGCAGGGGCAAGAGTGATCAACTCACTGGGTCACCATCATAATAATTCTCTCTAGAATGTTCCTACTTTGTTTCCTCAATCTCTGATCATCTAAGCTAGTAATGTATATGCATGAAAAAGATGTTAGAAAATTACTGCAAAAGATCCTCTCTTGAACACTTGAACAGAAAGTTTTCCAAGCAAAACTTGAGAAGCAGGTTTGAAGTGTTACTTCATGTGTAGTACTTGAAAGAAAATATACATATTTCTCCACTTTTCGTTTCAGACTAGATGGAGGTACTTAGCTCCCAGTCAATATTATGGATTCTCCAGAACCTGGGGTACTTGAAGTCCCATAATTTCAAGTGGCTGTTTGGGGTGGTGGTGAGTGAGGCAGCTCTAACAAAGTACAGTGGCTGGCAGAAGAGCATGAGGAATATGGTTTCCTGGACGTTTGGTTTTGAGAGAGGCAGCCTGGAGTGGCACAGGCTCCAGCAAAAGTGCTGTGACTGTCTGGTGTTCTAGAGGCTGCACAGAAGCAAAGGATTATAGAATCATAGAATCACTGTGGCTGGAAAGGATCTCCAGGATCATCAAGTCCAACCTTCCTCCCAACCTTTCCCTAACCACAAGACCATAGCCTCAAGTGCTACATCTACTCGTTTTTTTTTGAACACCCTCCAGGGATGGTGACTCCACCACCTCCCTGGGCAGCCTGTTCCAGGGCCTGACCACTCTCTCAGGGAAGAATTCTTCCTAATATCCAATCGAAAGTTTCCCTCGTGCAACTTGAGGCTATTTCCTCTTGTCCTATCATCAGTAATTTTGGAGAAGAGACCAACACCACCCACTACAACCTTTTTAGGTAGTTGTAGAGACCAATAAGGTCTCCTTTCAGTCTCTTCTTCTCCAGCCTAAAAAACCCCAGTTCCCTCAGCCTCACCTCACAAGGCATGTTTCCCAGCCCTCTGACCAGCCTCATTGCCCTTCTCTGGACCTGCTCCAGCACCTCCATTTCTTCCTTATCCTGTGATGCCTAAAACTGCACACAATGCTCAAGGTGTGTGGTCTCCCCAGTGCTGAGGCAAGGGGCACAATCACCTCCCTGCTACTCCCACCATTTCTGATCCAGGCCAGGATGCCATTGTCCTTCTTGGCCACCTGGGCACACTGCTGGCTCATGTTCAGCCAAGTGTCCACCAGCACCCCCAGGTCCTTTTCCACAAGTCAGTTCCCAGCCACTCCTCCCCAGGCCTGGAGTGTTGCCTGGGGTTGTTGTGGCCCCAGTGCAGGACCCAGCACTTGGCCTTGTTAAACCTCATCCAACTGATCTCATCCCATTGCTCCAGCCTGTCCAGACCCCTCTGTAGAACCTTCCTACCCTCCAGCAGATCAACTGAGCCTTGATGGTTTCATGCTGTCCTGAGTTGAGAAAGCTTTGTTCCATGCCAAAGTGAAAATCCTGAACTGCTTCCCTTTATGGATCCTCCCTTCAATTTTCAGCTCTGAGAATTTTTTGAATGTTTTGACACATTTGTTCTTACTGATAAACGTGGGGTTTGAATCTAATGGTGTCTCTTTCCTGCAGCTTCATGGTAAATCATTAATTCAAAAAAGTTTCTCATCCATCCCTAGTCCTTGGAAACAGTTCCTAGACTTCTGAAGGTCATGTGTGGTGTAGACAGTCTGATCATCTTTGCTTTCTGTCTCTCTGTAATGCTGAGAGTTAGAGTCAGACTAATTGTTAAAAAATGTTTTATTCAGCTTTCCTCTGAAAGAGGTAATAAATCCATTAAAGACACTGAGAATATTGTCTTACTCTTACCACTTCATTGGTTGCATTTTTTTGATACAAGTACTTACTGTAAGATCTTCTCTTTTCAACAGTGCTCTGCTCTTACCACAGCTTTTCTCTGCTGTGATTTTTAAAACAGGGTATCAGAGGGGTCACACTGCTATATCTTTGTATGTTTTAGGGACCTGGAGTGTATTGTCCCATGTCCAGTTCGTGTGTTTCTCCACGGTCTTCAGCCCAGAGGTGTAGTCTGTGAGAAGAGCAGCCCTACTTGTCCCCTTTGTCCTCCTCTATATAAGAATTCACTCCTATAAAGAGAGCAAATTGCAGAGGACCGAGTTAAACCTGTCTTGCTCTTAGTAACGTTACCTTGCTCCTGTTGATCGCCAGGAGGGGGAGATACTCATCCTTAGAGCTGCACAGCACCTCCTAGGTGTCTGATGGCACGAGCAGCACGCCTGGCTACGTGGGGCAGCCTCTTGCATTGGGACAAATCTGTTTTCCCAGCCTAGAAAGAGGCCAAGGTAGTTTCTTCTGAGAGAAGCTGTTCATTTATAGTTACCATATGGCAATTGCCTCCAAGTTTCTGCCTTGACACTGCCAATTGGGGGCAGCTTTGTTAGTGCTTAAGGTCCTTTGTGGCTGCTAAAAGAGGAAAAAAGGCCTAATTTGTGGGGACTGTTATACTGCTTGTATGTATTTGATGGTAAACTCTTTCTTTCCAACCATGGCTGTGTGGTGGGGGTGGAAGAGGGTTTGCAGCTCGTTGCCTCCTCTGAGTATCTGGCTGTGGTGCACAGTTGAGCCAGTCCTTCCCTCCTGGCTACAGTGTGCATGTCACCACAGCTACTCTGCTGTGAGACTTGCAGCCAGCTCCCTTGGTTTAATCTGCATCCAGAGCCTTCTCCAAGGCAGTTGTTTTGCCACTGAACACAAAGTTTCAGTTTATTATGTTTAATTCAGATAATGTTTACTGGACTTCCAAGTAAGGTGGTCCATGTCCAGGTGAGGTCCACCAAGTCAGGTGGACCATGCCTAGCAATATTTTCATTTGGAAATTAGAACCATTGGTGGGCTTTGAGAAATGTGAGTGCCCATCAGCCATGGGGGAGCCTGGTGGCTGTGAGCTATGCTCAGAGGGCTTCATTTTTTACCTCTTGTTAAGCACCCCCAAGTCCAGCACTAACTTCCCTTTCCAGCACCCAAGAGCTGTGCATACTTATTTTAGAGCAGAAACACACCTTGCAATGAACTAGCTTTTTCATTGTCCTGCACCTCCCTAAATCTTTGGGGACAAACTCCTCTGTGCTGCAAACCTGATGTGCTGAGGAGCCTGCCTGGGGATAACACAGTTTGTGCATCATAAAAAGCTGAAAAGGGGTAAATGCTGTGAAGTGTGGCTTCAGCCCTCTTGAGGTCTGGCCTTAGAGATGAAAGGCTGCCTCGTGAAACACCACCTCCTGACTCCATCCCTGCACATGGTTACTGTGACCTCTTGGTACTGTACTGAATTTCCTCATGGTGTCCAGGGTATTTATGTGCTTGGTGCCCTGTGAGGGTTGGTGCTGCTGGTTGGTTGCTGTGCTGCCCCAGGACTTGGCCAGTGCTGCACAGAGAAACGTGGTGTCTGCTCTGCCTGACACCAGCAGTCCTTAGTGAAATAAGAGTTTAAATCTGGAGCTCCCAGTAGGTTACTGTCCGAGCTGTGCATCTTTTTCTCTCTTGCTGTACCTCCAAATCTAGCTTTCACAGCACTGCAGGCATCTAATAATTCCTTGGTCACTGCTGACCTCAGGAATCGTCTGGAAAACTTTTGGGGAAAAAGGAAGTGTCTTTAAGCCCTTTAAAAAAAGTGTTTTCTTTGATTAGTCACTTCTCCAAGCCTCAGAGGCTTCATTTCCTTAACCTGTTGGGGGAGATGGCAAGTTATGAGTGTGTTTTGGGGACTGTTTTAGCTTAAATTGTCCCTCAGCCCCTTGGGATATACAGGAGGGTGCAAACATCCTGGTCTTGGGTGTTGGAGTGGATGATGTTGAAAATGCCTAGTTTTTAACATAAGGCCATGCTATTTTATGATGGAAATGTGATATTCTAAGTATGTTCCTGAACTCTTCTTGACTCAGTGATAATGGAGAGTCATTTGATCTGTGTTCAGAGACTTAGAGTAGTAAAACACTTGTCTTAGGGTAGACACTATGTTCCTAAAACATTTACTGAGGGATGTTTTTGTCTATTAAAAACACCAAATAGTGCACTAGAGTAACAACATCTTAATATGCTATTTCCTGACCAGGTAAGCTCTTTGTCTTAAATTTCCTGACTGTAACAGTGGGGCAACTTTTTACATTATATCTGTGTTTTTCTTTCTGAAGGAGCTTGTTCTGAGACAGTTGTGATACTAAAAGTGGCAGGAGGACTTTGATTGCGATTACAGCATTGCTTTAATGTTTTTCTGGAGCTGAATGTAGAAAGCAACCTATTCTGTACAGTATAGCCACTTAATGTGTTGGGATTTTGCTCTCTGATTGCTGTACATTGCTGATTTGTTGCATTGAGATTCCTCCTCAGGCTCCAAATGAGGATGGCCGGTGAGACTTCACTGGTAAAGGAGAGTGACTGAGCCCTACAGTAGCATTAATTACTGCCTGGGGTAACACAAGATAGGATAGAGAGGAACTGGCATATTACTGAAACATTCCTGTAGTAGCTCGATTTCTGTAGGACTAACAGGAGGAGAATATAGACCTCTTTACATTTTGTTGCTTATTCCTAATTAGGAAGGATCATGCTAAATTGACAGTTTATGTTCATATTTACTTTTCATTTTCCTGTTCTTGCATTGCTTTAGATTCCTGTCATGCCTTTTAGGGATTTTTTTTTTTTTAATATAAGCACTCGTGTCAAAGGAGAGAAATGTGTTATTGTTAGATGCTGTTGTTTTCATATCAGGGAGATATGAAATATTTCTGGCAATGCATTACACACACACTGGCGTGGTTCTCTGTGCTCAGCAGTGGTGCTTTGTGCTATTTGTTCTTAGAGGATTTTCATCTGTAGTTTCTCTTTTCTTCAGTAGCAGTTAAATATCAACTGTACTTGAATATCCTGAAGATCCAATGGAACAGAGATCCCCAAATAACTATGTCATTATTTATGAGCGTCCTTGTTTAATGTCTGCTAGCTGTACCAAATAATGAGAATTCATCATGTTCACTGAGGTGCTGACAGGATGAGGGCTCAATTAATTTTATTTTGGAAGAACTATTTCTGGCAGAAAAATAAAATCCATATATTTGAAACAGTTTGTGGGGAATAAATGCCATAGTCTCTGTTTAGGGCTAGTCCATTTGACACACGTGGCACGTTTGGGACTCATCAAAGGCTGTAGATATTTGTGGCATTCTTCAGCTCACCACTGAAGTCTTTTTCCTGGTCATGCACTGAAACAAACCTTCAACCTGCTCCAGGGTCCCTTCTTAGCACTTTTGGCAGACTACAAGAGGGTATGATGATATTCTCTGATTGCATCTGCATCCTTGCTGTAGCTAATGTTTCATTTTGACAACTCGTGACCTAGTGGGGGTTGGTTGTCACTGGGTCTGGTCACTGTGTGTGTTAGCAGAGCAGTCTTCCTGCAGGTTGCTCTGTCTGGAGCCCCTTGCACCCTCTCTGTGCTGTTCTCCCTGACACTGTGCCAGTCAGATTTGTCCCTGCTGGCCAGAAGAAGAGAGAATTTGCTTAGGCTGTGCTTTGATCTGTCTCAGAGTTCTCTGTTTCTGATTAAATGAGGCATTCTCATACTTCTGCAGTAAATGTGCTGGGAAGCAATAAGAAGGTCTTAAGCCTCCTCACATTTATTGTTTTTTATGCAAATAACCTCTGTTTTGCATCCATCATCACAACAGTTATTTCCAGGTATGGGTTATGGGCTCAATTTTGCCAAATTTTCATATATTCAGTATAAAATTGGAAACTCCTGATGGAGGCATTTTTGATTAAATGTAAGCTAGGACTTTAAAGCTTGCAGACTTGTGTGGTTTTAGGAAAGGTTCTAGTCTGAGCTCCCATCATGGACTAAAGATTCCAATCTTGGTTTTCAGGTCTGGCAGTGAAAGAGTAGTCTGAATTCCCAGTAGGTATTTTCAGGGTAATCACACAATCGTTTAGGCTGGCAAAGACCCTCAAGATCATCGGGTCCAACTGCTACCCCAGCACTGCCAGGTCACTACTAAGCCATGTCCCTCAGCAGCACATCTACATGTCTGTTACATACCCCCAGGGCTTCCCTGGTCAGCCTGTTCTAATGCTTGACAACCCTTTTGGGGTGTTAATGTGTCCAAGGAGATGAATTCTCTCATAAAACTAGCAATATGTGAAGCATTAAATATGTACGTAACTCTTATTAACCACGATGAAACCTGCAGCTGCAATGACAATGTGCATAAAGCAGCAGGCAGGAAGGCAGGAAGTACAAGATGAGCAACACCAACATGGCCATGACTGTGCCCTCAAAATGGGCCCCTCTGTGGAGATTCAGACACCCTCAACACGACACAGAGATGATCATACTTTGCACTTACATTGCAATATACATGTTCCCAGTGTTATACAAATATTAGCTATAATTAATCCTCATAACACCCCTGTGGGGAAGATAAGTTTATTAGTTGTTCCTGTGACAGCACTGGCAGCTGTCACAGGTGGGCTACCTCTGAGTGGCTATTGCTGTAGTCTTTGTGCAGAGATCCTCAGCAGTTGGGACTTTAATTTGTACCAAGATGTCATCAGGAATGTACTAAGTATCTCCAGCTATTCCCTAATTTTGTGTGTCTTTTGAATCACATGACATCTTGAACAAGGGTGTCCTGAGGACTGTGAATTAGGCAATGTCTCTTTCCTGTTAAGAGCCTCTGGGCTGGTACAGTTTGCCCCTTGTGTTACTACTTTGCAGCCCCTCCTCCCCTTGCACTCTCCAAAGTGTGTTAAACAGAAGACTGAAATATGTGTTGTATGGTTACAGACTGCAATGATGTCCAGGCTGAGATGGTGTTCTGGGGATGTTTCTGTAGGAATCTAACGTTATTTCTATATACCATATAGGTTTTAAGATTTACTTTGATCACTAAATACCAGTGCTATTATAACTTCACATTAGGGTACTTTAACTTTCATCACCCCAGAGGGACAATGCTCACTCACTCAGTGATGCATCTCACTTAGACTTTCATGCCCCTACATGCATGGGGACTCTTGCTGTAAGTAGCCACTTGTCCTTTGCACTGTCTCTGTCCAGTTCATTCAAAGTGTGTGCAACAAAGGTGTCTTGTTGTTATGTGGCAAGTTATTTTAAAGATGTTGTTAGCTCCTGAGTTTATTTACCTTTTAGTTTTACTATGTGTAAATAATGCAAAGGTATTGTATTTTTTTAACATGGTGCAGAAAATGTTTAAAACGGGTTTGAAAAATTTGGAAATTCTTCAGAGGTTAAAAAAGATTCCTCTATAAAGGCTGAAACGAAAATGAATTTTTCAGGATCTCCTTTTTTATTTTGGAGGACACTTTTGCCTTAGAGGTTTTGTTTTGGTGGCAGTGAACACAAACAGAACTCTTGGCATTGGCAAGCTCTGGATCTCCTGCCTTGTCTAGCTTGGGAGCTTGCCTGCTTTCTGCTGTGAAGAGGCAGGGATGCAGAATGCTCAGCCTTTACGTAGGGGGTTCTTCCTTTTAGACACATTTCTGAGGACACTGAGATACCAGAAGACTAACGTGTATAGTATAGTGTCCAAAACGATATGTATATTTGCTTAAAGTTGGAAGAGGAGTATATTTTATACCAAGTCATCCTGGAGACCCAAGTGGGAGTTCCTGGTGTTTAGCAGAGCTGGGATCAGGTTTTAGAATGAACTTGGGAATGTAAAGCTGTGTTGCAGTGTATTTTTTTTTAACAGTGGAATAGTTCAATTTCAAAGGAAGTTCTTGTTGTAAAGACTTTTATTATAAGAGCTCCCTGTATTCTCTTTATGATTCATGCCCAGATTTTAACACACAGAGCCATATCCTCACGTTGAATGAGGTGCAAGGCTCAGTTTCATTCTGATCTGCTCAAGGAAGAATGGTAAACCTATAGGTATATATAACTAGGTGCTGTTTCTGTTGAAATATCTACCTGATCTTTTGAGTATTAGTGATTTTAATCTAGCTCTGTTGGTATCACTCATGGCTCAAAATGGCCTTTAAAAATAGTATTGCTAAGATAAGAATAATAAAGGGTAAAGACCAATTAGCTTGTGCAAGAATGTTGCTTATGCATGTTATTGGATCATTGTATTTGGACTTGAATTAATGCAGGTATTTAAGGCAGGGTGTTTTGATCCTGTACTGTTGATTCATATGTGTGATGGCAGGTACACACTTGTGCACACTTCCCATCCATGTATCTGTCATCTGCCTCTGAAGCTACAATGGTTTTAGAGAATGGTTTGGGGTGTTTTCTGTGTGGTGTGGGGTTGTTTTGTCACCTTGCCTTTGGAGATCTTGCATTAAAGGGAGGAATTGCTAACCAAGCTCTTCATCCAGAGTTAATGGGGAGAGTCTGCTGCTTTTATCAAATTGTGTAAATGAGAAAGAAGCTCAAAGGAAAAGAATATGGCTAGAAGCAGAAGAAAAATATCAGCCTTGTCTGTTGAAGGGGGGAAGTAACTGAAATATTTATTTCTACTAGGCTGGGGAACGGCATATGTTAGGCAGGCTTGACTTTTTCCAAGCATAAAGTTTACTGTGACATGCTCTGCTACACACGGCAACAAACACTCCCTAAAGCAGAACATCAGATGGAGCATTCAGTGAGCACAGGGTAGCGGAGGCAGGATGGTGTTTGTTTAAAAAGGAGCTGGCATTTGTCAGAAGCCATGGAAAATATGCCATTATTTTTTACTTTTTACACAACCTGTGAGATATCAGACATATTCTAATGAGATTCTGAAATACTGAGCTTATAAATATTGATAGGGAAAGTTTGTTCTCATCCGTGGAGCGATTGCGTTTTGCAATTATACAGCTTCACTCATGTGGACTCTGTTGCAATTTGTTCTTCTGTCTCCTTCACAGGAGAAACCATTCAGAGTTACAGTTCAATCTCTGTTCTCAATCAACCCTCTTTTGCCACCTGTACTTTCTAGTTGATGAGATATTTAAAATTGTTTGGTGTTCAGGGGATGCCAAGCATGGAGATTTCAAAGGCTTATGTGCAAAACTTAACAGGTGGCAGCAGTTGTTTTCTGTTTGGAGAATGCAAAATATGGTCACAATTTGTCAATTTAAAGAAAATGTGTTTTTAACCAGAGCTGCTAAAAAATACTGACTTTTTTTTCCAAATGAAAATTACTTTGGGGTTTTATGTATAAATTCTATGCAATATGCTCTGGGATAAGCATGGCACGTTCCAGATACTACATATTATTTTGCCAAACTGGACTTAACTCAATAGTGCTATGGTTCTTGTATCAGTTGCAGTGAAAACATATGAGATTTTGCATCAGTTTTCAGTTCATCAGAGTAAAACCCCTCAGAAATTTCTAGGCCTTATTTGACTTCAGGCTTTAAAAGGAAACCAAACACCCAAATCCTCCAAACCTTAAAGAAACCAACAGGAACCTCAGATTTCCTGCTGAATAGCTCTGCTGATGATACTTCATGAGGTGGGCTTAATTTTGAAGTCTGACTATCCAAATTGGACAGCCTTTCCATAATGGAGATACAAGCCTCTCCCCTTCAGCCTGACTGGCACATTGATTTGCAGGCAACGTGTGGCCGCAGAGATTGCTTTTCATTCTTTCAGCCTTCACTGAGATATTTTCACAGCTGCATCTAGACTAACATCTGCTGTGAATGATGGCTGACAGGTACACAGTCTCCTCCGAGCTGCCTAAACTGTGTACATAATCTTATGCTGCTTGTTTGGTGTCTTCAAAGCTGAAGACAAAGCTTTTGAATCTGATTTGAAATAAATGAAACATGAAGCAAACGCTTTCTGGGAAAAATGACTGACCTCAGCTGCTTACACATAACCCTAGAAAGGAATCTGAGCTTTGCATTCTGTTTTGCAGCATCTAGTAGAAGTTTTAATAGCAAAGCAGGTTGTAATACGTCTCACACGCAGAAGGATGTTTGCAGCGCATGGAGGGCTGGTCAAGCTGCCTGCTGCTTGACACTGGTGCTGTGCTGGGTTTTGATCTCACAGAGCTGCTGGGCAGCAAGATCTGGGTGTTCCTGTGTCACATCCTGAGCACTGCTCAGGACCTTGCTGCTCTTAGCTGCTCCTCTGCACTTGCTAGGTCATCCTCTTCTCTGCTGCATGGAAACCCTAGGGATGTTTGAGGAGCCCCTTTCTCAGGTCCTTGTTGTGGTCCAACAAGCCAAAACCATCATGGGGACTGGCTGCTCAGTCAGAAAATGGGAAGGGGAGAACCCAGTGGCTTTTCAAAGCTACTGCTTTCCTGTGCCAGCTGCAGGTATCACCTGGTATCCCACAACTGGCTGTATTTTCAAATGAGTTGACTGTAATTTTCTAGTATTTGTTCTCTAAATAGAAAATAGGGATAGGCCGTGCAGTGAATGATCAAAGCTGCTTTAATAGTACATTTTTTGTCAAGTGTGCATACCTATGGCAGAGCTGTATTCAAACTGAATGCTCTTAAGCTTTTATTGGTACCCTGTGAGAGCATGTAAATACATAAAGTATTGAAGTAAAATTACATCCTGAAGTTCTTGCTCTCAGAATTATGCAGGCATTGATTTTCAGTATATATTGCAGTTCCTTCATGCAGAACCATGATGTATTTACTTACTGTCTGGTAGAATGGCTTATGAAATTACCTACTTTGGGGAGCGTGAACCTGTGTCAGAAATGAGCCAAAATCAAACACAAACAAAAATCCAGATCTCTGTCTGCCTGAAGCTACAGTGTCCTAGGCTGTGAATTGGCAAAAGAAGCAGGGTCATCCCAGTTGAGCACTTAGATTTGAGCCCCTGTAGTAATAAGCACCTTGATGCAGAAGGGGATGGTTCTTTTTCCTTAGATGATAGCATTGAGAGGAAATGATACATTCTTCCTGCTGCTCTGCCTGGAGAATTTTCTATAGGTGAAGTGAGCAGCTTCATGTGACTGCCAGGGGTGAGTATCACAGCCATGCTGTGGAGGGAAAAGTCCTTATGGAAGGGATGAGACTCACCTCTCCAACACAGCAGAGCATGTCTGCTGGGTCACTGAAGTTAAAACAACAGGAACTTAGGAATAGTTTTTATGATGTGCAAACTGTGATGATAAATGTACTGCGAGGGAGAAACCTGTGGTGGATGGGAGCTTCTCTGGGCTTGGTGCCAACCAAAAGTCATATGGCTGTGGCAGGGACTGTGCTGAAGCTGCACTAACAAATTCTGGCAAGGGGTTGGACAAGTATTTTTTTGGCAAGAATGTAGAGAACTTGGGTTCAGCAATGCATGACTGTGTATGTTTTGGCCCTCAGACCGATGCTGTATCAAGTGGACATCCTCTGAATATTTTCCTGGGCTCTGGACTATCTGTTTGGGATGAGCATTTCCCTGGAATAATTTTCCTACCACTGTGCAAGGCAGCACAGGAGGATGGAACAACCATGTGGCAAGAGGTTTTGTCCATTTCTGGCTCATTAAACTGGCACAGTGAGTCTTGCAAGAAGAGATACTTTATCCTTTGTAATAGAGAAGTGACTTCTCTGTGCAATTAAATACAAATACAACACTTTTCCCCCCCTTTATTTGGGCAATTGCATGCTGTGTCTCTCTTCTTCATCCCCTCTTTCACCAGCACAGCTTCATTTCACTGTTGGCCATTGTGACCTGCTGGATGATTGCTTCAGTGTTGTTTCCTCCTTGGGACTGTCTTTCATGGTTCTTTATGCAGGTGATGTCAGCATTGGGCCCAAGACCTTCAAGAAGCCTTCAGATTCACTGAAAGAAAGTGCTGTGAAGTGTAATTAGCTTCAGTTTGGAGGAAACTTTAGTCCCCTTGAAGTAAATGTGTGCAAACCTTCCTTTTAGCTCTTGGTGGGGAAAAGACCACAATGTTAACTCGTGGATGTAAAACTCATCGATGTTTGAGGCCAGTGCTGTGGTTTGTGGTGGTATAGATAAATGCCAAATGTGAAGCTCTGGCCAGTGCAAAGTAGCAGCAATGGGAAACCGTCTGCACTTTTTAAGTCACTTAGTATAAAGAGAGCTTTTCCAACAGCAGGCTGTGATAAGACTGGCTGCAGTCTTTGGATGTTCCCCTAATACACTGCAGTGTGTATGAAAAAGTGAAATGCTTTAGAATGTGTGAAATGTTAGAATATATTAAATGTTAGTAGAATATATGTAGGGAGTGTTTCCTACTGATATTAAGGGGAAGTGACTATGGCAGAGTATGTGCTAAAATGCATGATGTAGCCTCATCAGCAAAGGCTGCAAATATGGATTTCTTGCTGAAATGCCATGTTATGGTGCGCCTCAAGGACACAGGCAGATGTGTTCTCCAGGTGCTTACCTGTGAAGGTTTTCCCCAAGTTGATGCATTAGCTAACTTGCATTTGTTCAAGGACAATTCATGTATAGAAAGAGAGGAACTCGAACAGCCCTGGGCAGTGCTTTTATTATAATTCAAAATTAGAAGGACCACATTTTTCATAATTAGGGAGAAAAGCAGGAGCAGCTGACTGACTTCTTGTTATTAAAGACTGACTGAATATTCCTTGCAGATACATGAACATGAACACAAATTATACTTTGGGGTTGTTAGTAATAAGGTAGTGAATATTTCTTGTTAATGCAGGAGCTACTTCCTTAGGTTTGTTTGCTTACTTGCTGTTTTCTAGGACAAGAAAAATTAACATTGCATTTCATTGTTTTCTCCCTAAGTTTTTTGTAGCTGATTACAGCTCACAAATTCATAAATTCTGATGGATTTTAGTGGAATACAAGTGGAATGGGCAGATCATCTGCTTATTTTTGTTACTAACACTGTAGCCTGTGAAGACAAATACAAAGGGATGGAAA
The DNA here is from genome assembly GCF_000691845.1 of Merops nubicus. NCBI lineage: Eukaryota > Metazoa > Chordata > Aves > Coraciiformes > Meropidae > Merops > Merops nubicus. The sequence continues at coordinate 59,133 of NW_008611388.1, forward strand.
AATCAATGTAACAATAATTCCTAAAGTAGGCAACAAAGTTGTTGGACAGTAGATAAGAAGAGGAAAAAATATTAGTATGTGTAATGAATGATTCCCTAAGGAATGGTGCCCTTATTGAGGCGTTTCCTACCTTTCTCCTTGGGAGGTAAAGCTGCCTGGTTTTGAACATCAAGATTAAGATGCTACTTTTTTTTTTTAAATAGCAAAAAAGGCCCCCCCCCTGCCCCAACCTGAAATATCCTAGTGGCTGAGCAGACCCCACTTCAAAAGTCTCTCCTGATAAAGCTTCCTGGCATCGTGTCTGTGCTGGATCCAAGAGCAGTTTAACTGTTTTTGAACACCCAGCTCAGATGTAGAGTAATGGGGCTGCAAAGTGCTGGAAGAGAACTGAGCTCCTGCTGCTGCTGGTGCCCAACCTGCAAGGTGCAGAGTGCTTCTACTGGTCTGTGCCATAGACTAAAGCGGTTAGAGCAGTTTCTGTTGCTGTTTTAGGGTTCATCAGTGACTCTTGCATTAGCTAAACACAGTTTTGTCCACCACACACCCACCTGTTACTTCTGGCTGCCCAGGATCTGGGTCTGTCCCCTCCATGGGTTTTCACCAATAACATTGGTCGGCCAAAGGCTGGTTCTCCACCAGCCACTTAATAATTGCATTGTGTGCACAAAGCATGATTGCAGATGGATGATTTTGTAGCACTGAGTGTATCACTTGCTAATACAGTATCTGTTAGGGATTTGTGTTCTTTGTCTACTCTGACTTTGAGAAGTTACACGTGGGGATTTTTTGTTTGCATCCCCTGAGAGGGTTTGACTTGCTGCTCTTCCCACAGGAATGTTCCTGCTATGGGATTAAGCCATCAGATGGGAACATCCATTAAGGATGCTCTTAATGTAGCACAAGCAGCGTTTGTTCTCTGCTGCCTCAGAGTCAGTTTCATAATCACAAGCTTTGGTTTTATCCAGGTGAAGCTGTTGTAAAGCAGAATTAGATTTTTTGGTATTTACATTCTTAGGTTGGACTGTTTTTAAATTTCTCTTGAATGTCATCACTAAGATAATGGCATCGCTAAGATGCCATCACTAAGCATAATGTTACTTTTCCCATCTCAGTTCACCACACACCACAAGCCAAAATCCATACTACAAGTACATTTTAAGTTCTTGTTTAACCTTGTTTATCAAGTAACAGTTTTATGAATGGATAATACAGCTGAGGAGAAAATATTCCCCTCATACTGGCTGCCGAGGGAAGTTGTGCAGCACAACCCACTTCAAATGCACAGGAGGAGTGGGTGAGGTGGGAAAACAGGTCTGGTTGTGTTGAAGCAATGAGGCTGTAATCTGCTGGATGCTTTACAGTGGGTAATTTTCACTCCCACTTTCTGATTATTGATACTTAGGCTTTGATCAGATGTGTTTTTCTTATTGTGTTTAACCAAGTATTTAGCATGGATTCAAAGCACATAATAAAATGGGCCTTCATCAATTTGTGCTTAGGAAGAGATAGAAAAGGCAAATTTAAGGCAAATCAGCTCTGTGAAAGAGGGATTTATATCTAATGGATTTGGGTGATCCATAAAAGGGATAAAATATCCTTTCTCAAGAACAAAAGGTACTAAAGAGAGGGTAAGACAATTTTAGGAGGAGCTTGTGGCCACATTTGTGGGTTGTGGTTGTGACCAGTCGTATGATGGTGTGGTTTTGGTAGTGATGCAAAGGTTTAGCCAACTCCTGGCTGTGAAGATGACAGTGCAGCTAGGCTGGCCTGGGGATGTTCTCAGCAGAAGCTGGTGTAGCTCCTGACTGGAGCAGCAGGTGAAATTGGCTGGGTTTATGTTTATACTTAAGGCATGTGCTATTTTTGTCAGTGCTGTGGGTTTGCATGGGAACTAGGAAGTTGTCCAAGACTGGCATGGACATGCTCCACTGGAAAACACTGGCAAGTTCTTGTGCACAAAAAGGGAGAGGAGGAAAGCCTGTGCTGTGTGTTGGGGTCACTGCCTGTGGGCCCCATCTGCAGCTGTGCACTAGCAGGTATGCAGGTGGGTAGCAAGGGGTCCTGCTACAAGCTTTGAGAAGACTTCAGCAAGGGGCGTAGCTCATGTCAGGGACCTAGGAAGGGGTATGACAATTGTTTGGGTAAAACAAAGTGCGTGACAGCTCACTTCTGTGTCTGGAGTCCAAGGGTGAGAAGTGATGGGGAAAAGAGCTGCAGCTTGGGGAGAGGCACTGGTGGGGACCACTCTGTTCAGAGCAAGGGACAGGCTACAGCTGCCAGAGCTCTGCTCCATGGGGAGGCTTTCCTGATTTTCCTCAAATGGGCAGTATCAGATGATGAACTGACCTGGAGTGCTCTGAGGGAAACTAAATTGGCCTGGCACAAACCTGAGGGTAGACATTAGGTGGGTACTGCCAACTGCTGTGCCTTCAGGGTGTTGGAAATATTCACATAGCTTCCCCTTTAGCATGTTGAAGGAAAACAATCCCTTTAGCTGATTGTTTTATTTTGATTTTTATTCTCTTAACCAGGTGCTTTGAGTCTGTGTTAATAGGAGGATGAGTAATTTTAACTGATGGGAATAGAAAGGCTTGGTCTGGCCTGGGCCCATGCTGTATGTATGCAGGCTTGCTGCAGCACACTCAACATTTTAGTTTCCTTGCTGTGCTACTACCAAAAGTATTCCCTGGGTATATCATTCCCTTGCATGAACAACTAATCCTTGCTTTGGTTTACCCATTAATATGGATTTCTTGCTGCTTTTTCTTCTGGAAGAAGAAAATATTCCTTCCATATGGCTAAACCTATGTCCTGTGTCTCTGCAGAGCTGTGCCCTGCTCAGGTGGGAGCTGCCAATCCCTGCTACCTTGCTGGCATCTGGTATAAATAGATTCCGAAAAGGTGAGGCAGGGTCAGCAGCTGGAGATAAGGACAGCAAAGGGAACTCAGCCAGGATGAAATGATGATGTTGCATGTCTGAGAATTTCTTGCTGAAGCAGTTATTGGCTGTGAAATGGTGAGAGTTGACAAGTATTGCATGACACCTCGTAGAGTCTCTTTCCTAGAGATCTTTGGAGAGATTTGACTTTCCTTTTCACTACTTGTTTAGGTAAGGAAAATTTGAAAATGGGGGAAGGGAATGTATAACTTTTTTTCTGAATACTGTTGATGAACTGTTATATTAATTTTACTGGAAAGAGAAATAAGTAATTGGTTTGGGCAGGTTTATGGCTTTAATGTTATTTTCTGATGCTTGCCTTGTGTAATCTAATTTAGGTTTATATTAATATGTGACAATTCTGTCTTGATTACATTGATACATTGAAAATATAGCATCTATGAACACACTGGAGGGATAAAATAGAGAATGCATGTAGTCATTGCAGGTGACTGCTAATATAAACGTGTGTTGGCTTTAATTTCAGATCTATTGTGGAGCATAAATACTTCCACACAGGTCTTATTTTTTATTTAGCACAGCAGCCCCTCTAACTGTGGCCAGAAGTGGATGTCTAGGGAAAGGGTGCATGGAACAAAACAAACCTACTCCACTCTTCTGCCTATTGCAAATAATCTCGGCAATCGACAGTTTAAAATTTTCCACCCTCTGTGAATGCAGAGAATCCCTAATATATATTAAGGAACCTGGGAGGCTAACTCATGCTTTGGTTCCCTGTGAAATGATTATGCTGGGGAGTGAGCCATCCAATTAGAAAATGGGCTCTGAGCAGGAATATTGGTGATTGCAATTTTCTCAGTCAAAGCTGGGGGAAGCAGACTTGTGTCTTAGCAGGTGGGGATGACAGATAAACAATAGCTGAGATCTTTGAGAAAAGAAAAAACTTAGAAGCATCCATTAAGGGACTGGGTGGCTCAGCTTGGTCATAACTTGCCATTTGCCTGTTCAGACTCAGCACAGACCTACAAGAATGCTGCTTTCTTTGCTCGTAGCTGTTATATATCTGATAATGTGGCTGGGCTCAGTATCATGTATAGCTGTACTGAATATTTGTCTTCTGTATGAATGAGTTTTTTGTGTTGTTAGAATGATGGATTACACTGAGTACAGATGAGGCTGGTGTTGGCCAGGGTGTCCTCATCTGCTCAGTGAGGAAATTCCCATGGATTTCAGTGGGAGCACACTTATGCCAGTGCTGGAGGGCCTTTGAAAGCCAGCTTTGGCCCGTGGCCACTTGTGGGGCACAGGTAGGCTTTTGTGCCAAGACAACAGCAGCATGGTAAGTATTCCTGCTGCTTGTTTGTGGATGAAGAATGGGTGCAAAGATGAAAGCTCTCTGTCCTTGTCAGTGTCATTTTTCAACCATGATACTGGAATTTGGTGCATTTCTATCTGCCACAGATGTTACTGCAAGCACATGGCATTGTGCAGTCTGATGTTAGTTACCCCTTGCAGTGTGCAAAGTGTTAGTGGCAGTGAGTTCTGTTTTTCTGATTCATTAAACCCCCTCCACACTTTGTGGCGTGTAAAATAATGCTGTCCAGAAACTGTCTTGGGAACAGCACTGTCTAAAAAGAGCAGAGGAACCAAATTGCTTTGGAACTCTCACTGTGTGGTCTTAATCCGTCTTTTGCTCTGTGTAGCTACTCTATACAGCTAAACCAGCCAAGGTCTGTAGCAAACTCCTCAGAATCCAGGTGAACGGGCATAGGTAGTTAGTGGTTTAAGGTCTTAATTTATCTGTTTAATTGGTTGGGAATGAACTGTGAACTTCTGTACATCTTAATTCAGAGTTACCAGTATCTAAGAGTGTTGATTTGACTCCTCTTTCCTGTTAGAATGCTGAAGTTAGAATAATCAGATATTTTGCTTTGTGGATTTTGTCCTAGGGGATGTGGTTAGATGCTTAGAGTCGAGATGGGAACTTTTTAATTGGCTTTTGCTACAAATCCCAAGCCCTTTCTTCCTGACATTCACTAAGATCCCATTTTACATGTGTCTTTACTGAATGATGGATGTTATGTTTGAGGTCTCACAGCTGAGACTGAGGCTGTACAAATTCTTCCCTAATTAAATCTTCTCCAAATCATGCCAGTGTGAGGAGTTCCTGGCTGAGACTTAGCTCTATCAAATTATTTTACAAGCCAGTGTCTGAAAAAAAAAATCAGTACAGAGAAATGTAGTCAGACCTTCCCTTCTGCTTCTCTTCCCACTTTGCTGTTTTGAGAGCAGGGTATGTGACCCAACACTGTCTATAGTTGCTTAGAAGAATGTGAACTTTCCTGTAGTTCATTCTTCTTTCAGTCAAGAAACTCTTTTTTTTGGTGGAGGGTTTCAGATTAAATGTGGTGGGTATTCTTGAAGTGAGTAATTTCATTTAGGTGGTATGTTCACTGTTTTGCTACAAGCTTGTAGAAGTTTCAGTTCTGCTCTTGATTTTGTTCCCAAACATTTGGCTCATCTGAGATTTAAGGGGGCACATGATCCTGAGTGATAGAGCCACGAATTCTCACAACTCTGAGCTGACTGAACAAAGAACTGTATTTCCTTCAGCCAGTGACAAAAAGATTGGTTTCCTGTGGGACACCAGATGTCTTTGCAGAGTTGTTTGGATTTTCTGGAGTTTATCAAGTGTTTGAGCAGAAATGTGTAACATAGAGGTATCGCTATAGATTGCTTAAGTTATTCTGTAAGTTCCTTTTAGAGGAGGGAAATACTGTGTGGAATATAAGAGATACTGAGTTGGTAAAGAACCAAAAGTACATATCTCTCTTTTCCAGCCTTTTGCGTTCCAGGTACCTGAGCATGGGCTGAATAGATGGATCCCAGAGCTTATGACTCAACACCATCATTTAAGCTCACAGAAGCACGTTCCAAAAATACACTGAAAAATAAAGCTGTTCAGCTGGGCTTTTCTAGCAGGAGAAAACGAGGCTTCCTGTGATATAGCACCAGTTATTGTTTAGTGATTTAGTAAGCTTTTTAAGAATCCATTTATTCGGGGCTGGAGTCAGACATTTCTGTCCTGAGCATCATCTTTTGTTGTACCCAGGCACGGCTGACAGCAGGGGGTACTTACAGACTGCATGACTAATTCAGTGGTTTTATGCTAACAGTGAGTATTTTTGCTTTGACGTTCATAGGGAAGGTCCTATACATGTATATGGCTAATTGTAGTAATTTTTAGTAATTAGCTGGTCAGCGATGATAAGTCTTTCCCAGTTTACCTGAGCTGGAGCCTTTTACAAGCTCCTCTTACTGTCATCCGTGAAACTCTTCTATCTGGGGCTGATTGTCTCTGTCTGCCAATTGCTGTGTTTCAGTGAATCACTCCACTGAGGAGATTGCTCCACACCTCTGCTTCTTAGCAAATTGCCTTCTGAGCCTTGGCACTGAAATGCAATTGGTTATGCTTCATTATCTCATTCAATAGAAATTCAGTCTCCTGAAGACTGCAATTAAGTTTCCGCTTTGTCTGAAAGACACAGAATTTAACTGCAATCTTGTTGGTCTTCTCTGAAGCAGGGGAAGGAGGAGAAGGCAGAAAAACACTGAACCAAACTGGAGACAAGACACTTACATGAACTATTTTTATTTGGTAACCTTGCTTTCCTCTGGGTAACTTGGATCTGGAAGCTGGGAGCGTGGTGGCTGAGGTAGCCTGCCCAACAGCAAGGGAGGCAGGACAGGCTGGTGGTCACAGCCCAGCCTGCAGCCACGAGGCTTTGGTGACTTTGGGCTGCTCTGTTATCTTCAAGGCCTGATGATTTGGTCCCTGTGGTTCCTGCTGCTCATACCACTTGCAAACTCTCTTCATCAGGCAGATTCCTTCTGCTTATTGTGCTTTAATTTTATTAGAGGGGCTACACAGGTACCGTGTTTTCTGTTCAGAAAGGATAAAGATCTGGTGACAAGCTACAAAAGTAGTTCAGGCAGTCATAACTGCAGGTATTTATTATTGCTCAAATGGAGGGTGTATGGTTTATTGGCTGTAGAAGGAATTTTTGCTCTACTGTCCAGAATTTTTTTTTCCTGTCTTAAGACAAGCTAAATGCATGAGGGTCTTTTAGCCTCAACTTCTGATGCTTGAAGTCCTGGTGAGACAAGGGCTGTGAGTAGTAGTGGAAGGAATGACTCAGCTGGCCAGTCCTTTTTTTTTTTTTTTTTTTTTCCTGTAAATCATGGACAACAGAGCAGGAGATGCCTAAAGTTTTGTGCCAAACCAGTGCTGCTGTTCTGCAGAAGTCCAAAAATTTGGGTCTAAGTTTTAGCTGCTCCTGGTCCCAACTGTTGTACCTCCTAGTTCTTTGCTTTTCAGACCTGCCCCATTCTGCCTGCTGTCTCCAGGCTTGCTGAGTTATTCCATGGCAGTGTTGTGAGCTCAGTGTATTTTTTCAAAGTGATAGCTTTATTTTTTCTGTTCTTCACAGTCCTCCTGACTGCCCTGAAGCAAAATGCATTTCAGGTATGAGCTCTCACCAGTCCCTCTAGGAATCAGTCCCTGCTTCATTTCTCATCTGTAGAAGGGAAACAATAGTTTCCTGTGTCTCATGAAATAGAGGAATAAAAAGTTCATTTGTAAGTATGGGATGCTGGGACTCCACAGACACAAGGCTGTCCACGTTTTTAGGAGAGCTGTAGATGTTTATTGTCTAAGGCATTTCCTTTCCCTA